>NC_092785.1:35188378-35190878 GCF_047496795.1 Chiloscyllium punctatum | reverse complement strand
AACCCCCCCCCCCCCCCCAAACCAATCTGTTCAGTCCGAGACCATCCTCTCCTCCTCGCCTTCTCCTCATTTTCTTCCTCTATCCTCCCCTCCTTCGCCTCCCCAGTTCTCCCATCCCCTCACCTCTCCACCTCTAACCCCTCCACTCTGCCTCTCCCGTCCTGTCTCCTCCCCTCACCTCCCCTCTCCCCTTTCCATCCTCCTCTCCCCTTCCCTCCCTCCCCTCCCCTCTCCTCTCCTTCCCTCCCGTCCTCTCCCCCTCCTCTCTCCCCTCCCCTCTCCTCCATTCCCTCTCCTTCTCTCCCCTTCTCCTCCCCTTCTCCTCCTCCCCTTCCCTCCCTTCCCTTCCCACCCTTCCCCTCCCCTCCCTCCCCACCCCACCTCTCCCCACCCCACCACCCCCCCCTCCCACCCCCACACCCCCACCCCCATCCCTCCCCCCACCCCTCCACACCCCATACCACCCCTCCACCCACACCCCACCCCCAACTCCCCCTCCCCACCCCAACCCACCCCTCCCCACCCCCTCCCACCCCCCCACCCCCCCACCCCCACCACCCCTCCCCCACCCACCCCCTCCTCACCCCTCACCTCACCTCCCCTCCCACCCCTTCCATCCCCTTCCCTCCCCTCCCCATCCCTTCCTCGCCCCTCCTCACCCCCCCCTCCCTCTCCCCTCTCCTCCCCTTCCTTCCCCCTCCCTCCCCCTCCCTCCCCCTCCCCTCCCCCTCCCCTCCTCTCCCCCCCTCCCCCACTCCTCCCCTTCTTTACCCTCCCACCCCTCCCCTCCCCTCCCCTCCCTCCCCTCTCCTCTTCTCCCCCTCTCCCCTTCTCCCCCTCTCCCCACCCCTCTTCTCCCCCTCTCCCCTCCCCTCATCACCCCCTCTCCCCTCCCCTCTTCTCCCCCTCTCCCCTCCCCTCTTCTCCCCCTCTCCCCTCCCCTCTTCTCCCCCTCTCCCCTCCCCACTTCTCCCCCTCTCCCCTCCTCTCTTCTCCCCCTCTCCCCCTCCTCTCCCCCTTCCCTTCCCTCCCCTCCCCATCCCCTTCCCTCCCCTCCCCATCCCTTTCCCTCCCCTCCCCCATCCCTTTCCCCCACCTCCTCTCCCCCCTCCCCCTCCCCTCTCCTCCTCCTCCCCTCTCCTCCTCTTCCTTCCCCTCCCTCCCCTCCCCTCCCCTCCCCTCCCCTCCCCTCCTCTTCCTTCCCCTCCCTCCCCTCCCCTCCCCTCCCCTCCCCCTCCCCTCCTCTTCCTTCCCCTCCCTCCCCTCCCCTCCTCTTCCTTCCCCTCCCTCCCCTCCCCTCCTCTCTTCTCCCCCTCTTCCCTCCCCTTCCCTCCCCTCCCCTCTCCTCCCCCCCTTCCCTCCCCTCCCCTTCCCTCCCCTCCCCTTCCCTCCCCTCCCCTCCCTTCCCTCCCTCCCCTCTCCTCCCCATTCCTTCCCCCTCCCCATCCCTTTCCCCTCCCCTCCTCTCCCCCTCTCCCCCTCTCCCCTCCCCTTCTCTCCCCTCCCCTCCCCTCCCCTCCCCTCCCCTCCCCTCCCCTCCCCTCTTCTCCCCTCCCCTCCCCTCTTCTCCCCCTCCCCTCTTCTCCCCCTCCCCTCTTCTCCCCCCTCCCTCTTCTCCCCCTCCCCTCTTCTCCCCCTCCCCTCTCCTCCCCCTCCCCTCTCGTTCCCTTCGCTCCCCTTCCCTCCTCTCCCCCTCCTCTCCCCCTCCTCTCCCCTCCTCTCCCCTCCCCTCCCCTTCCCTCCCCTCCCCTCCCCTCCCCTCCCCTCCCCTTCCCTCCCCTCCCCTCCCCTCCCCTCCCCTCCCCTTCCCTCCCCTCCCCTCCCCTCCCCTCCCCTCCACTCCCCTCCCCTCCCCTCCTCTCCCCCTCCCCTCTCCTCACCTTCCCTCCCCTCTCCTCACCTTCCCTCCCCTCCCCACCCCTCTCCCTTCCCCTCCTCTCCCCCCCTCCCCCCCTCCCTTCCCCTCCTCTCCCCCCTCCCCCCCTCCTCCCCTTCCTTCCCCCTCCCCTCCTCTCCCCCTCCCCTCTCCTCACCTTCCCTCCCCTCCCACCCCTCTCCCTTCCCCTCCTCTCCCCCCTCCCCCCCTCCTCCCCCCCTCCTCCCCTTCCTTCCCCCCTCCCTCCCCTCCCCTCTCCCCCCTCCCCTCCTCTCCCCTCCCCTCTCCCCCCTCCCCTCCTCTCCCCCCTCCCCTCCTCTCCCTCTCCCCTCTCCTCCCCTTCCCTCCCCTCCCCACCCCTCTCCCTTCTCCTCCTCTCCCCCCTCCCCCTCCCCTCCTCTCCCCCTCCCCTCCCCACCCCTCTCCCTTCTCCTCCTCTCCCCCCCCCCCCCCCCCCCCACCCCCCCACCCCACGATCGATCAGCCATGCCCACTGACCTGTGATGGGACAGTGCCCTGTTCCAGGATGGGGCACCAGGGGACAATACCCAGGACACGAGGACTCAGGGGCAGATCCCAGAATGGGCAGCTGGCCATCAGAACCTTCCGGAAGTTAAACTTGTA
>NC_092785.1:35132388-35184888 GCF_047496795.1 Chiloscyllium punctatum | reverse complement strand
TGGTGTTCCCAGGTCTCCATTGCTTTCATCCTTCTGGATGGAAGGGGCCGTTGGTTTGGAAGGTGCTGCCGAGGATGTTTTGGTGAAATTCCTGCCGGGCGTCTTGTGGATGGTACACACTGAGTTAAAAACCAGATGAACTGCAGAACTGCCGGAACTCAGAACCAAACGCAGCAATTGCTGGAAAAGCTCGGCAGCGTCTGCGGAGAGAGGTCAGAGTTGACGTTTCAGGCCCGGTGACCCTTCCTCAGATGCTGCCGGACCCGCCGAGCTTTTCCAGTAAGTAAATCCTGTTTCCAGTGCAGCTCCTGCCAAGTGTCAGAGGTGGAGGGATTGGGTGTCGGTGGGTACCCGTTTCTTAATTTAATGCCCCTCTCGGATTGACCAGAGGATGGTTAAGAGTTGGCCACATTGCCAATGGGTTTGGAGCCACATTAAGGCCAGAGGTGAGGAGGTCGGTTTCCCTCTCGCAAGGGCGTTAGTGACCCAGATGGGCTTTTCCTACAATCGGCAACAGATTCATGGTCACCGTTAGACTGTTAATTCCAGATTTTTGTTGAGTTCAAACTCCATCGACGTTAAAACCTATATCTCCAAGGTATTACCAGGGGTCTGCTAGATTAACAGTCCAGCCATAATACCACTAGGCCATCACATTCCCGGAAGGATCTTTGGGGAATTTCTGCAGGGCATCTTGTAGGTGGTCCACACTGCTGCCTACTGAGCGTCAGTGGGAGAGGGAGGGAGGGGGTGTTTGTGGGGCCAATTAAGCAGGGGGGGGGGGCTGCTTTGTCCCTGGATGGGGTCGAGCTTCTTGAATGTTGTTGGAGCTGCCCCCATCCAGGGGCAAGAGGGGAGTCACACACTCCTGACTTATAGATGGTGGGATTGGGTTTGGGGGAGAGTCAGGAGGGGAGTTACTCGCTACAGGATCCCCAGCCTCTGACCTGCTCTTGTAGCCACTGGGTTTATGTGGGGAGTCCAGTTGAGGTTCTGGTCAACAATAACCCCCAGGATGTTGACAGTGGGGGATTCTGTGATGATAATACCGTTGAATATCAAGGGGCAGTGGTTAGATTGTCTCTTATTGGTGGTGGTCATTGCCTGGCATTTGATTGGCATGAATGTTACTTGCCACTGGTCGGCCCAAGCCTGGATATTGTCCAGATCTTGTTGCGGTTGAGCACGGACTGCTCCACTATCTGAGCAGTCGCGAATGGTACTGGACATTGTGCAATTATCAGTGGACATCCCCCCTTCGGACCTTATGACGGAGGGGAGGTCATTGGTGAAGCAGCTGAAGATGGTTGGGGTTGGGTCAGCTGTGAACACAATGAATGCGAGAATGGTTCAGATGGCCTTCCCCCTCCCCCCCCACAACCATTGCCATTTCCCTCCTCTGACCCATACTGGCAGCCCTGACGCACGGCAATTATTCACAAAGTCGTGAAAGTTCATTCACTTCGCGTACCTGCCAGCCAGTAAAGCCTGGGGATGGGAGACCAGCGTTCAGTCCCACAGCCACACTGCATCGCTGTCCCCAGACCCCTGTGGAGAGGGAGACAGAGACCGTATCAGTTGCTGGAGGACGGGGAAGAGGACAGACACAGAGAGATACAAGAGCAAGGGCCAAGACACAGAGAGAGAGAGAGTGACAGAGGCAGAGACTCGGAGAGATTGGTGAGAACTGAGAGACGCAGAAAGACTGAGAGACACAGAGAGAACAAGGCAGAGATAAGGAGAGGTAGGTATTCAGAGAGTCACGTGGAGAGAGAGAGAGAGAGAGAGAAAGACAGTGAGAGAGAGGGACTGGAAAACAAATATTGAGAAAAAGAAGTGAAAGAGTTGGGGGGAAAACGTCAGAGAGAGGAACAAGTGAGATTTACAGAGAGATGTCACAATGAACGAGCCACAGAGAGGGATGTAGAGAGACTGCAGACTGAGGGTGAGAGGCAGTGAGAGAGATAGGGAGGGACAGAGAGACTGGAGATCGAGGGTGAGAGGCAGTGAGAGAGATAGGGAGGGATAGAGAGACTGGAGATCGAGGGTGAGAGGCAGTGAGAGAGATAGGGAGGGACAGAGAGACTGGAGATCGAGGGTGAGAGGCATTGAGAGAGATAGGGAGGGATAGAGAGACTGGAGACCGAGGGTGAGAGGCAGTGAGAGAGATAGGGAGGGACAGAGAGACTGGAGATCGAGGGTGAGAGGCAGTGAGAGAGATAGGGAGGGACAGAGAGACTGGAGATCGAGGGTGAGAGGCATTGAGAGAGATAGGGAGGGATAGAGAGACTGGAGACCGAGGGTGAGAGGCAGTGAGAGAGATAGGGAGGGACAGAGAGACTGGAGATCGAGGGTGAGAGGCAGTGAGAGAGATAGGGAGGGACAGAGAGACTGGAGACCGAGGGTGAGAGGCAGTGAGAGAGATAGGGAGGGACAGAGAGACTGGAGATCGAGGGTGAGAGGCATTGAGAGAGATAGGGAGGGATAGAGAGACTGGAGACCGAGGGTGAGAGGCAGTGAGAGAGATAGGGAGGGACAGAGAGACTGGAGATCGAGGGTGAGAGGCAGTGAGAGAGATAGGGAGGGACAGAGAGACTGGAGACCGAGGGTGAGAGGCAGTGAGAGAGATAGGGAGGGACAGAGAGACTGGAGACCGAGGGTGAGAGGCATTGAGAGAGATAGGGAGGGATAGAGAGACTGGAGATCGAGGGTGAGAGGCAGTGAGAGAGATAGGGAGGGATAGAGAGACTGGAGACCGAGGGTGAGAGGCAGTGAGAGAGATAGGGAGGGACAGAGAGACTGGAGACTGAGGGTGAGAGGCAGTGAGAGAGATAGGGAGGGACAGAGAGACTGGAGACCGAGGGTGAGAGGCAGTGAGAGAGATAGGGAGGGATAGAGAGACTGGAGATCGAGGGTGAGAGGCAGTGAGAGAGATAGGGAGGGATAGAGGGATGGAGACCGAGGGTGAGAGGCAGTGAGAGAGATAGGGAGGGATAGAGAGATTGGAGACCGAGGGTGAGAGGCAGTGAGAGAGATAGGGAGGGATAGAGAGACTGGAGACCGAGGGTGAGAGGCAGTGAGAGAGATAGGGAGGGATAGAGAGACTGGAGACCGAGGGTGAGAGGCAGTGAGAGAGATTGGGAGGGATAGAGAGACTGGAGATCGAGGGTGAGAGGCAGTGAGAGAGATAGGGAGGGACAGAGAGACTGGAGACCGAGGGTGAGAGGCAGTGAGAGAGATAGGGAGGGATAGAGAGACTGGAGATCGAGGGTGAGAGGCAGTGAGAGAGATAGGGAGGGATAGAGAGACTGGAGATCGAGGGTGAGAGGCATTGAGAGAGATAGGGAGGGATAGAGAGACTGGAGATCGAGGGTGAGAGGCAGTGAGAGAGATAGGGAGGGATAGAGAGACTGGAGACCGAGGGTGAGAGGCAGTGAGAGAGATAGGGAGGGACAGAGAGACTGGAGATTGAGGGTGAGAGGCAGTGAGAGAGATAGGGAGGGATAGAGAGACTGGAGACCGAGGGTGAGAGGCAGTGAGAGAGATAGGGAGGGACAGAGAGACTAGAGACCGAGGGTGAGAGGCAGTGAGAGAGATAGGGAGGGACAGAGAGACTGGAGACCGAGGGTGAGAGGCAGTGAGAGAGATAGGGAGGGATAGAGAGACTGGAGACCGAGGGTGAGAGACAGTGAGAGAGATAGGGAGGGATAGAGGGACTGGAGACCGAGGGTGAGCGACAGTGAGAGAGATAGGGAGGGATAGAGAGACTGGAGATCGAGGGTGAGAGGCAGTGAGAGAGATAGAATGTGACGGAGTGTGACAGAGAGAGAGAGTGTGACAGTGAGACACAGTGAGAGAGATAGAATGTGATGGAGTGTGACAGAGAGAGAGAGTGACAGTGAGAGACACAATGAGAGAGATAGAAAGTAACGGAGTGTGACAGAGAGAGAGAGTGATAGACACAGTGAGAGAGATAGAATGTGATGGAGTGTGACAGAGAGAGAGAGTGACAGTGAGAGACACAGAGAGAGAGATAGAATGTGATGGAGTGTGACAGAGAGAGAGAGTGACAGCGAGACACAGTGAGAGAGATAGAATGTGATGGAGTGTGACAGAGAGAGAGAGTGACAGTGAGACACAGTGAGAGAGATAGAATGTGATGGAGTGTGACAGAGAGAGAGAGTGACAGTGAGAGACACAGTGAGAGAGATAGAATGTGATGGAGTGTGACAGAGAGAGAGAGAGTGACAGTGAGACACAGTGAGAGAGATAGAATGTGACGGAATGTGACAGAGAGAGAGTGACAGTGAGAGACACAGAGAGAGATAGAATGTAACGGAGTGTGACAGAGAGAGAGAGTGACAGTGAGACACAGTGAGAGAGATAGAATGTAACGGAGTGTGACAGAGAGAGAGAGTGACAGTGAGAGACACAGTGAGAGAGATAGAATGTGACAGAGTGTGACAGAGAGAGAGAGTGACAGTGAGAGACAGTGAGAGAGATAGAATGTGATGGAGTGTGACAGAGAGAGAGAGTGACAGCGAGACACAGTGAGAGAGATGGAATGTGACGGAATGTGACAGAGAGAGAGAGTGACAGTGAGACACAGTGAGAGAGATAGAATGTGATGGAGTGTGACAGAGAGAGAGAGTGACAGCGAGACACAGTGAGAGAGATAGAATGTGACGGAGTGTGACTGAGAGAGAGAGTGACAGTGAGAGAGATAGAATGTAACGGAGTGTGACTGAGAGAGAGAGTGACAGTGAGAGACACAGTGAGAGAGATAGAATGTGACAGAGTGTGACAGAGAGAGAGAGTGACAGTGAGAGACACAGTGAGAGAGATAGAATGTGACAGAGTGTGACAGAGAGAGAGAGTGACAGTGAGAGACACAGAGAGAGATAGAATGTAACGGAGTGTGACAGAGAGAGAGAGTGACAGTGCGACACAGTGAGAGAGATAGAATGTAACGGAGTGTGACAGAGAGAGAGAGTGAGAGACACAGTGAGAGAGATAGAATGTAACGGAGTGTGACAGAGAGAGAGAGTGACAGTGAGAGAGATAGAATGTAACGGAGTGTGACAGAGAGAGAGAGTGACAGTGAGACACAGTGAGAGAGATAGAATGTGATGGAGTGTGACAGAGAGAGAGAGTGACAGCGAGACACAGTGAGAGAGATAGAATGTGACGGAGTGTGACAGAGAGAGAGAGTGTGACAGTGAGACACAGTGAGAGAGATAGAATGTGATGGAGTGTGACAGAGAGAGAGAGTGACAGTGAGAGACACAATGAGAGAGATAGAAAGTAACGGAGTGTGACAGAGAGAGAGAGTGAGAGACACAGTGAGAGAGATAGAATGTGATGGAGTGTGACAGAGAGAGAGAGTGACAGTGAGAGACACAGAGAGAGAGATAGAATGTGATGGAGTGTGACAGAGAGAGAGAGTGACAGCGAGACACAGTGAGAGAGATAGAATGTGATGGAGTGTGACAGAGAGAGAGAGTGACAGTGAGACACAGTGAGAGAGATAGAATGTGATGGAGTGTGACAGAGAGAGAGAGTGACAGTGAGAGACACAGTGAGAGAGATAGAATGTGATGGAGTGTGACAGAGAGAGAGAGAGTGACAGTGAGACACAGTGAGAGAGATAGAATGTGACGGAATGTGACAGAGAGAGAGTGACAGTGAGAGACACAGAGAGAGATAGAATGTAACGGAGTGTGACAGAGAGAGAGAGTGACAGTGAGACACAGTGAGAGAGATAGAATGTAACGGAGTGTGACAGAGAGAGAGAGTGACAGTGAGAGACACAGTGAGAGAGATAGAATGTGACAGAGTGTGACAGAGAGAGAGAGTGACAGTGAGAGACAGTGAGAGAGATAGAATGTGATGGAGTGTGACAGAGAGAGAGAGTGACAGCGAGACACAGTGAGAGAGATGGAATGTGACGGAATGTGACAGAGAGAGAGAGTGACAGTGAGACACAGTGAGAGAGATAGAATGTGATGGAGTGTGACAGAGAGAGAGAGTGACAGCGAGACACAGTGAGAGAGATAGAATGTGACGGAGTGTGACTGAGAGAGAGAGTGACAGTGAGAGAGATAGAATGTAACGGAGTGTGACTGAGAGAGAGAGTGACAGTGAGAGACACAGTGAGAGAGATAGAATGTGACAGAGTGTGACAGAGAGAGAGAGTGACAGTGAGAGACACAGTGAGAGAGATAGAATGTGACAGAGTGTGACAGAGAGAGAGAGTGACAGTGAGAGACACAGAGAGAGATAGAATGTAACGGAGTGTGACAGAGAGAGAGAGTGACAGTGCGACACAGTGAGAGAGATAGAATGTAACGGAGTGTGACAGAGAGAGAGAGTGAGAGACACAGTGAGAGAGATAGAATGTAACGGAGTGTGACAGAGAGAGAGAGTGACAGTGAGAGAGATAGAATGTAACGGAGTGTGACAGAGAGAGAGAGTGACAGTGAGACACAGTGAGAGAGATAGAATGTGATGGAGTGTGACAGAGAGAGAGAGAGTGACAGTGAGAGACACAGTGAGAGAGATAGAATGTGATGGAGTGTGACAGAGAGAGAGAGTGACAGCGAGACACAGTGAGAGAGATAGAATGTGACGGAGTGTGACAGACAGAGAGAGAGTGACAGTGAGAGACACAGTGAGAGAGATAGAATGTGACGGAGTGTGACAGAGAGAGAGAGTGACAGCGAGACACACAGAGAGAGAGATAGAATGTGATGGAGTGTGACAGAGAGAGAGAGTGACAGTGAGAGACACAGAGAGAGAGATAGAATGTGATGGAGTGTGACAGAGAGAGAGAGTGACAGTGAGAGACACAATGAGAGAGATAGAATGTGACGGAGTGTGACAGAGAGAGAGAGTGACAGTGAGAGACACAATGAGAGAGATAGAATGTAACGGAGTGTGACAGAGAGAGAGAGTGACAGTGAGACACAGTGAGAGAGATAGAATGTGATGGAGTGTGACAGAGAGAGAGAGTGAGAGACACAGTGAGAGAGATAGAATGTGACGGAGTGTGACAGAGAGAGAGAGTGACAGTGAGAGACACAATGAGAGAGATAGAATGTAACGGAGTGTGACAGAGAGAGAGAGTGACAGTGAGACACAGTGAGAGAGATAGAATGTGATGGAGTGTGACAGAGAGAGAGAGTGAGAGACACAGTGAGAGAGATAGAATGTAACGGAGTGTGACAGAGAGAGAGAGTGACAATGAGAGACTCAGTGAGAGAGATAGAATGTAACGGAGTGTGACGGAGAGAGAGAGTGAGAGACACAGTGAGAGAGATAGAATGTAACGGAGTGTGACAGAGAGAGAGAGTGAGAGACACAGTGAGAGAGATAGAATGTAACGGAGTTTGACAGAGAGAGAGAGTGACAGTGAGACACAGAGAGAGAGAGATAGAATGTGATGGAGTGTGACAGAGAGAGAGAGTGACAGTGAGAGACACAGTGAGAGAGATAGAATGTGACGGAGTGTGACAGAGAGAGAGAGTGACAGTGAGAGACACAGTGAGAGAGATAGAATGTGATGGAGTGTGACAGAGAGAGAGAGTGACAGTGAGACACAGTGAGAGAGATAGAATGTGATGGAGTGTGACAGAGAGAGAGAGTGACAGTGAGACACAGTGAGAGAGATAGAATGTGATGGAGTGTGACAGAGAGAGAGAGTGACAGTGAGACACAGTGAGAGAGATGGAATGTGACGGAATGTGACAGAGAGAGAGAGTGACAGTGAGACACAGTGAGAGAGATAGAATGTAACGGAGTGTGACAGAGAGAGAGAGTGACAGTGAGACACAATGAGAGAGATAGAATGTGATGGAGTGTGACAGAGAGAGAGAGTGACAGTGAGAGACACAGTGAGAGAGATAGAATGTGACGGAGTGTGACAGAGAGAGAGAGAGTGACAGTGAGAGACACAGTGAGAGAGATAGAATGTGATGGAGTGAGACAGAGAGAGAGAGTGACAGCGAGACACAGTGAGAGAGATAGAATGTGACGGAGTGTGACAGAGAGAGAGAGAGTGACAGTGAGAGACACTGTGAGAGAGATAGAATGTGATGGAGTGTGACAGAGAGAGAGAGAGTGACAGTGAGACACAGTGAGAGAGATAGAATGTGACGGAATGTGACAGAGAGAGAGTGACAGTGAGAGACACAATGAGAGAGATAGAATGTGATGGAGTGTGACAGAGAGAGAGAGTGACAGTGAGAGACACAGTGAGAGAGATAGAATGTAACGGAGTGTGACAGAGAGAGAGAGAGTGACAGTGAGACACAGTGAGAGAGATAGAATGTGATGGAGTGTGACAGAGAGAGAGAGTGACAGCGAGACACAGTGAGAGAGATGGAATGTGACAGAGAGAGAGAGTGACAGTGAGACACAGTGAGAGAGATAGAATGTGATGGAGTGTGACAGAGAGAGAGAGTGACAGTGAGAGACAGTGAGAGAGATAGAATGTGATGGAGTGTGACAGAGAGAGAGAGTGGGAGACACAGTGAGAGAGATAGAATGTAACGGAGTGTGACAGGGAGAGAGAGAGTGACAGTGAGAGACACAGTGAGAGAGATAGAATGTGACAGAGTGTGACAGAGAGAGAGAGTGACAGTGAGAGACACAGAGAGAGATAGAATGTAACGGAGTGTGACAGAGAGAGAGAGTGACAGTGCGACACAGTGAGAGAGATAGAATGTAACGGAGTGTGACAGAGAGAGAGAGTGGGAGACACAGTGAGAGAGATAGAATGTAACGGAGTGTGACAGAGAGAGAGAGTGACAGTGAGACACAGTGAGAGAGATAGAATGTGATGGAGTGTGACAGAGAGAGAGAGTGACAGTGAGACACAGTGAGAGAGAGATAGAATGTGATGGAGTGTGACAGAGAGAGAGAGTGACAGTGAGAGACAGAGTGAGAGAGATAGAATGTAACGGAGTGTGACAGAGAGAGAGAGAGTGACAGTGAGAGACACAGTGAGAGAGATAGAATGTAACGGAGTGTGACAGAGAGAGAGAGTGACAGTGAGACACAGTGAGAGAGGTAGAATGTAACGGAGTGTGACAGAGAGAGAGTGACAGTGAGAGACACAATGAGAGAGATAGAATGTAACGGAGTGTGACAGAGAGAGAGAGTGACAGTGAGACACAGTGAGAGAGATAGAATGTGATGGAGTATGACAGAGAGAGAGAGTGACAGTGAGAGACACAGTGAGAGAGATAGAATGTGATGGAGTGTGACAGAGAGAGAGAGTGACAGTGAGAGACACAGTGAGAGAGATAGAATGTAACGGAGTGTGACAGAGAGAGAGAGAGTGACAGTGAGAGACACAGTGAGGGAGATAGAATGTGATGGAGTGTGACAGAGAGAGAGAGAGTGACGTTGAGAGACACAGAGAGAGAGATAGAATGTGATGGAGTGTGACAGAGAGAGAGAGAGTGACAGTGAGACACAGTGAGAGAGATAGAATGTGATGGAGTATGACAGAGAGAGAGAGAGTGACAGTGAGACACAGTGAGAGAGATCGAATGTGATGGAGTGTGACAGAGAGAGAGAGTGAATGTGAGAGACACAGTGAGAGAGATAGAATGTGATGGAGTGTGACAGAGAGAGAGAGTGACAGTGAGAGACACAGTGAGAGAGATAGAATGTAACGGAGTGTGACAGAGAGAGAGAGTGACAGTGAGACACAGTGAGAGAGATAGAATGTAACGGAGTGTGACAGAGAGAGAGAGTGACAGTGAGACACAGTGAGAGAGATAGAATGTGATGTAGTGTGACAGAGAGAGAGAGAGTGACAGTGAGAGACACAGTGAGAGAGATAGAATGTGATGGAGTGTGACAGAGAGAGAGAGAGTGACAGTGAGACACAGTGAGAGAGATAGAATGTAACGGAGTGTGACAGAGAGAGAGAGTGACAGTGAGAGACACAGTGAGAGAGATAGAATGTAACGGAGTGTGACAGAGAGAGAGAGTGAGAGACACAGTGAGAGAGATAGAATGTAACGGAGTGTGACAGAGAGAGAGAGTGACAGCGAGACATACAGAGAGAGAGATAGAATGTGATGGAGTGTGACAGAGAGAGAGAGTGACAGTGAGACACAGTGAGAGAGATAGAATGTAACGGAGTGTGACAGAGAGAGAGAGTGACAGTGAGACACAGTGAGAGAGATAGAATGTAACGGAGTGTGACAGAGAGAGAGAGTGACAGCGAGACACACAGAGAGAGAGATAGAATGTGACGGAGTGTGACAGAGAGAGAGAGAGTGACAGTGAGAGACACAGTGAGAGAGATAGAATGTGATGGAGTGTGACAGAGAGAGAGGGAGTGAAAGTGAGACACAGTGAGAGAGATAGAATGTGACGGAGTGTGACAGAGAGAGAGAGTGACAGTGAGACACAGTGAGAGAGATAGAATGTGACGGAGTGTGACAGAGAGAGAGAGAGTGACAGTGAGACACAGTGAGAGAGATAGAATGTGATGGAGTGTGACAGAGAGAGAGAGTGACAGTGAGACACAGTGAGAGAGATAGAATGTGATGGAGTGTGACAGAGAGAGAGAGAGTGACAGTGAGACACAGTGAGAGAGATAGAATGTGACGGAGTGTGACAGAGAGAGAGAGTGACAGTGAGACACAGTGAGAGAGATAGAATGTGACGGAGTGTGACAGAGAGAGAGAGTGAGAGACACAGTGAGAGAGATAGAATGTAACGGAGTGTGACAGAGAGAGAGAGTGAGAGACACAGTGAGAGAGATAGAATGTAACGGAGTGTGACAGAGAGAGAGAGTGACAGTGAGACACAGTGAGAGAGATAGAATGTGACGGAGTGTGACAGAGAGAGAGAGTGACAGTGAGAGACACAGTGAGAGAGATAGAATGTAACGGAGTGTGACAGAGAGAGAGAGTGACAGCGAGACACACAGAGAGAGATAGAATGTAACGGAGTGTGACAGAGAGAGAGAGCGACAGTGAGACACAGTGAGAGAGATAGAATGTAACGGAGTGTGACAGAGAGAGTGACAGTGAGAGACACAGTGAGAGAGATAGAATGTGATGGAGTGTGACAGAGAGAGAGAGTGACAGTGAGAGATACAGTGAGAGAGATAGAATGTAACGGAGTGTGACAGAGAGAGAGAGCGACAGTGAGACACAGTGAGAGAGATAGAATGTGATGGAGTGTGACAGAGAGAGAGAGTGACAGTGAGAGACACAGTGAGAGAGATAGAATGTGATGGAGTGTGACAGAGAGAGAGAGTGACAGCGAGAGACAGTGAGAGAGATAGAATGTGATGGAGTGTGACAGAGAGAGAGAGTGACAGTGAGAGACACAGAGAGAGATAGAATGTAACGGAGTGTGACAGAGAGAGAGAGAGTGACAGTGAGAGACACAGTGAGAGAGATAGAATGTGACAGAGTGTGACAGAGAGAGAGAGTGACAGTGAGAGACACAGAGAGAGATAGAATGTAACGGAGTGTGACAGAGAGAGAGAGTGACAGTGAGACACAGTGAGAGAGATAGAATGTAACGGAGTGTGACAGAGAGAGAGAGTGACAGTGAGACACAGTGAGAGAGATAGAATGTGATGGAGTGTGACAGAGAGAGAGAGAGTGACAGTGAGACACAGTGAGAGAGATAGAATGTAACGGAGTGTGACAGAGAGAGAGAGTGACAGTGAGACACAGTGAGAGAGATAGAATGTAACGGAGTGTGACAGAGAGAGAGAGTGACAGCAAGACACAGTGAGAGAGATAGAATGTAACGGAGTGTGACAGAGAGAGAGAGTGACAGCGAGACACACAGTGAGAGAGATAGGATGTGACGGAGTGTGACAGAGAGAGAGAGTGACAGTGAGACACAGTGAGAGAGATAGAATGTGATGGAGTATGACAGAGAGAGAGAGTGACAGTGAGACACAATGAGAGAGATAGAATGTAACGGAGTGTGACAGAGAGAGAGAGTGACAGCGAGACACACAGTGAGAGAGATAGGATGTGACGGAGTGTGACAGAGAGAGAGAGTGACAGTGAGAGACACAATGAGAGAGATAGAATGTGACGGAGTGTGACAGAGAGAGAGAGTGACCGTGAGAGACAGAGTGAGAGAGATAGAAAGTAACGGAGTGTGACAGAGAGAGAGAGTGACAGTGAGAGACACAGTGAGAGAGATAGAAAGTAACGGAGTGTGACAGAGAGAGAGAGTGACAGTGAGACACAGTGAGAGAGATAGAATGTGACGGAGTGTGACAGAGAGAGAGAGTGACAGTGAGACACAGTGAGAGAGATAGAATGTGACGGAGTGTGACAGAGAGAGAGAGTGACAGTGAGAGACACAATGAGAGAGATAGAATGTGACGGAGTGTGACAGAGAGAGAGAGTGACCGTGAGAGACAGAGTGAGAGAGATAGAAAGTAACGGAGTGTGACAGAGAGAGAGAGTGACAGTGAGAGACACAGTGAGAGAGATAGAAAGTAACGGAGTGTGACAGAGAGAGAGAGTGACAGTGAGACACAGTGAGAGAGATAGAATGTGACGGAGTGTGACAGAGAGAGAGAGTGACAGTGAGACACAGTGAGAGAGATAGAATGTGATGGAGTATGACAGAGAGAGAGAGTGACAGTGAGAGACACAGTGAGAGAGATAGAATGTGACGGAGTGTGACAGAGAGAGAGAGTGACAGTGAGAGACACAGTGAGAGAGATAGAATGTAACGGAGTGTGACAGAGAGAGAGAGAGTGACAGTGAGACACAGTGAGAGAGATCGAATGTGATGGAGTGTGACAGAGAGAGAGAGTGACAGTGAGACACAGTGAGAGAGATAGAATGTGATGGAGTGTGACAGAGAGAGAGAGAGTGACAGTGAGACACAGTGAGAGAGATAGAATGTAACGGAGTGTGACAGAGAGAGAGAGTGACAGTGAGAGACACAGTGAGAGAGATAGAATGTAACGGAGTGTGACAGAGAGAGAGAGAGTGACAGTGAGACACAGTGAGAGAGATAGAATGTAACGGAGTGTGACAGAGAGAGAGAGCGACAGTGAGACACAGTGAGAGAGATAGAATGTAACGGAGTGTGACAGAGAGAGAGAGTGACAGTGAGAGACACAGTGAGAGAGATAGAATGTAACGGAGTGTGACAGAGAGAGAGAGAGTGACAGTGAGACACAGTGAAAGAGATCGAATGTGATGGAGTGTGACAGAGAGAGAGAGTGAATGTGAGAGACACAGTGAGAGAGATAGAATGTAACGGAGTGTGACAGAGAGAGAGAGCGACAGTGAGACACAGTGAGAGAGATAGAATGTAACGGAGTGTGACAGAGAGAGAGAGTGACAGTGAGACACAGTGAGAGAGATAGAATGTAACGGAGTGTGACAGAGAGAGAGAGTGACAGCGAGACACAGTGAGAGAGATAGAATGTAACGGAGTGTGACAGAGAGAGAGAGAGTGACAGAGAGAGACACAGTGAGAGAGATAGAATGTGATGGAGTGTGACAGAGAGAGAGAGAGTGACAGTGAGAGACACAGTGAGAGAGATCGAATGTGATGGAGTGTGACAGAGAGAGAGAGTGACAGCGAGACACAGTGAGAGAGATAGAATGTGATGGAGTGTGACAGAGAGAGAGAGAGTGACAGTGAGAGACACAGTGAGAGAGATAGAATGTAACGGAGTGTGACAGAGAGAGAGAGAGTGACAGTGAGACACAGTGAGAGAGATCGAATGTGATGGAGTGTGACAGAGAGAGAGAGTGAATGTGAGAGACACAGTGAGAGAGATAGAATGTGATGGAGTGTGACAGAGAGAGAGAGAGAGTGACAGTGAGACACAGTGAGAGAGATCGAATGTGACGGAGTGTGACAGAGAGAGAGAGTGACAGTGAGAGACACAGTGAGAGAGATAGAATGTAACGGAGTGTGACAGAGAGAGAGAGAGTGACAGTGAGACACAGTGAGAGAGATCGAATGTGATGGAGTGTGACAGAGAGAGAGAGTGACAGTGAGACGCAGTGAGAGAGATAGAATGTAACGGAGTGTGACAGAGAGAGAGAGAGTGACAGTGAGACACAGTGAGAGAGATCGAATGTGATGGAGTGTGACAGAGAGAGAGAGTGACAGTGAGAGACACAGTGAGAGAGATAGAATGTAACGGAGTGTGACAGAGAGAGAGAGAGTGACAGTGAGACACAGTGAGAGAGATCGAATGTGATGGAGTGTGACAGAGAGAGAGAGTGAATGTGAGAGACACAGTGAGAGAGATAGAATGTAACGGAGTGTGACAGAGAGAGAGAGCGACAGTGAGACACAGTGAGAGAGATAGAATGTAACGGAGTGTGACAGGGAGAGAGAGTGACAGTGAGACACAGTGAGAGAGATCGAATGTGATGGAGTGTGACAGAGAGAGAGAGTGAATGTGAGAGACACAGTGAGAGAGATAGAATGTAACGGAGTGTGACAGAGAGAGAGAGAGTGACAGAGAGAGACACAGTGAGAGAGATCGAATGTGATGGAGTGTGACAGAGAGAGAGAGTGACAGCGAGACACAGTGAGAGAGATCGAATGTGATGGAGTGTGACAGAGAGAGAGAGAGTGACAGTGAGAGACACAGTGAGAGAGATCGAATGTGATGGAGTGTGACAGAGAGAGAGAGTGTGACAGTGAGAGACACAGTGAGAGAGATCGAATGTGATGGAGTGTGACAGAGAGAGAGAGTGACAGCGAGACACAGTGAGAGAGATAGAATGTGATGGAGTGTGACAGAGAGAGAGAGAGTGACAGTGAGAGACACAGTGAGAGAGATAGAATGTAACGGAGTGTGACAGAGAGAGAGAGAGTGACAGTGAGACACAGTGAGAGAGATCGAATGTGATGGAGTGTGACAGAGAGAGAGAGTGAATGTGAGAGACACAGTGAGAGAGATAGAATGTGATGGAGTGTGACAGAGAGAGAGAGAGTGACAGTGAGACACAGTGAGAGAGATCGAATGTGATGGAGTGTGACAGAGAGAGAGAGAGTGACAGTGAGAGACACAGTGAGAGAGATAGAATGTGACGGAGTGTGACAGTGTGATAGAGGGACAGTCAGGGTGTGACAGAATGTCAAAGCATATGTAAAAGAATAGGAGACCACATTTCTGCTCAGCGCTCACACACGTGCTGCTCTTGACCCATCGATATGGGCGGAATATTTTAACAAAGAGCATCTCACTGACCTTCTGTCCACTGGCAGCTGGGAGAGATCCCCAGATAACAGTCCACCCCGTCTCTGAGCAGAGGGATGGATAGATGAGAGCAGGAGAAAGAGAGAAGGAGAGAGGGATACAGAGGGGGAGAGAGACCAGCCTGGAACACGCCTCTCAATAAGCTCCCTAATATTACTATTCTCTCTGTGTGCTTCTCCCCTTCTATCACATCTCAGTCTGACTATCTCTCTCTACCTCTCTCACACTATCTGTCTCTCTCACTCTTGCTAGTTCTCTCTCTCTTTCGCTCTTTGCCCCGCTCACCTTCTGTCTCTCTCTATCTCTCTCACTGGCTTTCACACTTCCCTTCTCTGTTGTTCCGTCTAACTCCCGCGCTTTCTCTCGATCTCTCCCTCTCTCTCTCTGCCTCGTTCACACTACCTCTTTTTCTCACTTTCACTGTCTGCCCCTCACTAACCTTCTCGCAGTCCCAATACTGTCCCTCCCACACTCTCCCTCTCTCTCTCTGTCCTGTTCTCTCTGACTCTATCTCCCCCTCTCTGTTTTTCTGTCAGCTGTTCTACTTCATTCTGACCGCTCTTTCTCTCTAACTAACTTTTTTCCCATCTGCCTGATACATTCTCTGACTCTCAGAGATCCTCTAATCGTTTATTGCTTTTTTATGTCTGTTGATCACCCTCTCTTTTCATCACTTTCTATTACATTCTCTCCCTCCCTCCTTCACTTAACCTGTCTCTGTATAATTTACAAACTGCCTGCCTCTCTCGATGTCGCTCTCTCTCTCTCTCTCTGTCATTCTGATTAAATAGCATTTTCCAATTATACCTGATCTCACAAAGTGAGGATCGACATAATCTAAATGACTTCAGACTTGGATTAGGTGAATCCCAACCAGATTAGACAGACTGAGAGGGTGGGGGGTGAACACAAGCATAGAATCTAATCGAGGGGTTCAGGGTGGGTTATGTACAGAATAACAGATACCCGGGAGTGAGTTACAGACTGGAATCTAATCGAGGGGTTCAGGGTGGGTTATGTACAGAATAACAGATACCCGGGAGTGAGTTACAGACTGGAATCTAATCGAGGGGTTCAGGGTGGGTTATATACAGAATAACAGATACCCCGGGAGGGAGTTACAGACTGGAATCTAATCTAGGGGTTGAGGGTGGGTTATATACAGAATAACAGATACCCCGGGAGTGAGTTACAGACTGGAATCTAATCGAGGGGTTCAGGGTGGGTTATATACAGAATAACAGATACTCGGGAGTGAGTTACAGACTGGAATCTAATCGAGGGGTTCAGGGTGGGTTATATACAGAATAACAGATACCCCGGAGGTAGATACAGACTGGAATCTAATCGAGGGGTTCAGGGTGGTTTATATACAGAATAACAGATACCCGGGAGGGAGTTACAGACTGGAATCTAATCGAGGGGTTCAGGGTGGGTTATGTACAGAATAACAGATACCCCGGGAGGGAGTTACAGACTGGAATCTAATCTAGGGGTTGAGGGTGGGTTATATACAGAATAACAGATACCCGGGAGTGAGTTACAGACTGGAATCTAATCGAGGGGTTGAGGGTGGGTTATATACAGAATAACAGATACTCGGGAGTGAGTTACAGACTGGAATCTAATCGAGGGGTTCAGGGTGGGTTATATACAGAATAACAGATACCCCGGGAGGGAGTTACAGACTGGAATCTAACTGAGGGGTTCAGGGTGGGTTATATACAGAATAACAGATACCCAGGAGGGAGTTACAGACTGGAATCTCATCGAGGGGTTCAGGGTGGGTTAGATACAGAATAACAGATACTCCGGGAGGGAGTTACAGACTGGAATCTAATCGAGGTGTTCAGGGTGGGTTATATACAGAATAACAGATACCCGGGAGTGAGTTACGGACTGGAATCTAATCGAGGGGTTCAGGGTGGGTTATATACAGAATAACAGATACCTGGGAGTGAGTTACAGACTGGAATCTAACTGAGGGGTTCAGGGTGGGTTATATACAGAATAACAGATACCCCGGGAGGGAGTTACAGACTGGAATCTAACTGAGGGGTTCAGGGTAGGTTATATACAGAATAACAGATACCCCGGGAGTGACTTACAGACTGGAATCTAACTGAGGGGTTCAGGGTGGGTTATATACAGAATAACAGATACCCGGGAGTGAATTACAGAATGGAATCTAATCGAGGGGTTCAGGGTGGGTTATATACAGAATAACAGATACCCCGGGAGTGAGTTACGGACTGGAATCTAATCGAGGGGTTCAGGGTGGGTTATATACAGAATCAAGGTCAGTGTCACTTTCTGCTATTACCTCTCCATATCTACCTCTGCCTCTCTCTCTCTCTCTACGTTTGTGTCATTCCCTCTCAGTCTCTCACTAAGTGGGTTTGAAACCACATTGGTCTAAATCTGGAAATGTTTGTAACTGCAGCTGAAGGAGTTGTAAATTATTCAAAACCCAGAGCACAATTAACGCAAGCCTTCAAATGAGACACTTCAGTGGCACTTTACCTTCCTGTGAATAGGGTGGAACTGTAGAGCACTGACAATAGACAGGGTCACCAAAAGACAGGGTGAAACAGAGGTACGGGCTGAGACAGGGAAGGTGAGAGACAGTGTGCTGACAGAGCGAGGGAGAGAGACAGAGCGAGAAAAGACAGATATGCAGGTGTAGGGTGGAACCAGGAAGGACAAAGAGATGGACAGAGTGAGAAAACACAGGGAGAGATAGAGATACAGAGTGTGAGAGGGGCAGAGAGAGGCAAAGTGATGTCAGAGAGAGAGAGAGAGAGAGAGACAGTGTGTGAGAAACATGTTGGTACAGGGTGGGAGAGGGAAGGTCAAAGGGAGACAGTGTGATGACAGTAAAAGATGGGGAGAGATGGAGGGACACGGTATGAGGGAGAGGAGAGAGACAGAGTGATGGCAGAGACATCGAGAGAGAGAGAGAGACTGCGTGAGAAAAGATAGGGAGAGATGGAGGGACACGGTGTGAGGGACAGGAGAGAGACAAAGTGATGGCAGAGACATCGAGAGAGAGAGAGAGAGACTGAGTGAGAAAAGATAGGTAGACAGAGGGACAGAGAGAGAGACAAGATGAAGAGAGAGGGACACAGTGTGAGAAAAGAATGGGAGAGATCGCGCTACAGTGTAAGAGAGGGAGCGGGAGATGTAGAGAGAGTGATGACAGAGACAGTGTGCTACAGTGTGGGAGAAAGACAGGGAGATCTTATCTGATTTTATATATATATATATATACAAATATATATTTTATATTCATCACTCTATAAATAAAACATATGTAGTGATAAAAGGTGTATGACTTATAACTGTTAATTTTTTTTAGAGTTTGTGGTATATTAGTCAATTTTTGTAAAATGCTATAAACATTAATCAGATCGGTCTTTCTGAAACTATAACTTTAAACCAGAATGTGACAGAGAGAGCAGATGATTATAAGGATCCCTAGAGTGTTAATGGAAGTTTATATTATGGGGTTTTCTGGCAGGTGACAAAAGCCATTCTAGCCGGGTCTACATGAGTCCAAGATTTTGAAATTAAGTTCTAAAGCTTTTTTAGTCAGTTTCAAAGAGACGTAACTGGGGTCATGTGGAAATGTAGTCTCTCCAATAACAGGGGATTGTTCAGTACAGTTCAGGAAATAAGTTACTTCAGTGAAAGAATGTAGTTTGTGAAATTTCCACACCAAAGGTGTTTGGTTGGACCTCTGAAGATTATTAAAAGACTGAGAAAGTCTAATCTCTCAGTTGTGTGAATAGTCAACAAGAAAGGTCTCAGAGCACACAGCACAGGAAGTGAGAAGCAGCTAAGATAAACTTAAAAGGTCTCTCTGGAGTGTCTGAGGCTGAGGGCTGATCTTATAGAGGTTTGTAAAATCATGAGGGGCATGGATAGGATAAACAGATGAGGTCTTTTCCCTGGGATGGGAGAGTCCAGAACTAGAGGGGCATAGGTTTAGGGTGAGAGGGGAAAGATATAAAAGAGACCTAAGGGGCAACTTTTACACCCAGAGGGTGGTATGTGTATGGAATGAGCTGCCAGAGGAAGTGGTGGAGGCTGGTACAATTACAACATTTAAGAGACATTTGGATGGGTATATGAATAGGAAGCGTTTGGAGGGATATGGGCCGGGTGCTGGCAGGGGGGATTAGATTGGGTTGGGATATCTGGTCGGCATGGATGGGTTGGACCGAAGGGTCTGTTTCTGTGCTCTATGACTCGATGTCTCTGGATTTTGATTAGAGATTTAAAGAGACAGTGTTGGGGAGTACGCAGGAACTGTTTTGTTGTGTGATTGCAATCATACAAATTGGGAAATTACTTGCTTTAGGATAGAATAGAATGGAGTTGAATGTGTGGTTTAGAGTCACAAAGGTCTACAACACAGAAACAGACTCTTCGGCCTGACTGGTCCATGCCATCCAGATATCCTGAATTAACCTCGTCCCATTTGCCAGCATTGACAAGTTGATGACTGAAGTTGAAAATCTCATCAGGAAGTGATACTTAAAGTGATTTGTGATCAGTGGGTGGGAAGCTAGAAATGAGGACGTCCCCGGCCTGAATTAACTAAAGACAGTGCTAAAAACGGGGAAGGAAACCTTTTGACTTCGAGAGACAAAGAGCAAAGAGTTGAGACGGAAGAAAAAGACAAAGAAAAGAAAAATGAAGGGAAAACGTGAGTGGGAAGACAAGAAGAGAATAGCAGTGGAGAGAAACGTTGAATTATGAAGACTTGAACTGGCAAGAAGGGATGAAGAACAATGAAGGCTAATGGAAAGGGTGATGTAATTAAATGGGTTTGAACTCCAAGGAAACTAGTAAATCGTTTTTTAAAAAAAAGCCTGTTTTGGGAAGTTTAGAATAAAGAAGGAAGGAAACAGGAGAAGCTTGGAGATAATTTTGATTCCAATGAGGGATTAGATTTAATTAAGAACCTATCTTAATGGCTAAGTTCATCGACATGAAGTCACCAAGCATTTTAGCTCTTTTGTGAAGGTACATGGACAAATAGGCCACAACCTGTTTGGACCTTCCTGATACATCCTGTTTTTAAAGGTGAGGGGAATCTCACGTTTGTCAGTAGAAGGAGCTGCAGTTTATGAAACTGTCAATGTCTACGCCTGTGAGCATCCCCCCCCCAAAACTTGTCCATCAACATGTGGAGCTACATAGCAGATACGTAAAGACCTCAGACTCAAAGCTCTGCGTCTCTCACCCCAGGTGCTGTCAGTCGATTTCTCCGGTGTTTTCTGTTCTTATTTCAGATTCAGTGTTTTGTTTTCAGTAAACCCAATCGGGTGCTTTTAGGATTTACAAGGGAAAGTCGATGCCGTAGGATCAGTGTTTTCAAACACGAACGTGAGAGGAATATTTTCAGAGCGTACGGGAAGTTATGATTAGGGAAGGATTCTGAAAAAGTGATTCCTGCAAATCTTTTTTTTAAAGAATTCCAACAGTGTGGAAACAGGCCCTCCAACCCTCGGAAGAGTAACCCACCCAGATTCCTGCTCAATTGTCCCACATATTCCCTTGAACAACCTGCACATCCCTGAACATTATGGGTGATTTAGCATGGCCAATCCACTCTAACCTGCACATCCCTGGGTACTATGGGTAATTTAGCATGGCCAATCCACCCTAACCTGCACATCCTGGGTACTATGGGTAATTTAGCATGGCCAAGCCACCCTAAGTTGCACATCCCTGAACACTATGGGTAATTGAGCATGGCCAATCCACCCTAACCTACACATCCCTGAACACTATGGGGTAATTTAGCATGGCCAATCCACCCTAACCTGCACATCCCTGAGCACTATGGGTAATTTAGCATGGCCAATCCACCCTAACCTACACATCCCTGAACACTATGGGTAATTTAGCATGGCCAATCCACCCTAACCTGCACATCCCTGAGCACTCTGGGTAATTTAACATGGCCAATCCACCCTAACCTGCACATCCCTGAGCACTCTGGGTAATTTAACATGGCCAATCCACCCTAACCTGCACATCCCTGGGCACTATGGGTAATTTAGCATGGCCAATCCACCCTAACCTGCACATCCCTGGGTACTATGGGTAATTTAGCATGGCCAATCCACCCTAACCTGCACATCCTGGGTACTATGGGTAATTTAGCATGGCCAAGCCACCCTAAGTTGCACATCCCTGAACACTATGGGTAATTGAGCATGGCCAATCCACCCTAACCTACACATCCCTGAACACTATGGGTAATTTAGCATGGCCAATCCACCCTAACCTACACATCCCTGAGCACTCTGGGTAATTTAACATGGCCAATCCACCCTAACCTGCACATTTTTGGAGTGTGGGAGGAAAATGGCGCACCCGGAGGAAACCCACGCAGACACGGGGAGAAGGTGTAAGCTCCATACAGACAGTTGCTTGAGGCGGGAATTGAACCCGGGTCTCTGAGGCACCAGTGCTCACCACTCTGCCACCGTGCCTGCTCGGAGTTTTATAAACTCCGACCAGGTCACCTCTCAACCTCCTACGCTCCAATGGAAAACGGTGCCAGCCTGTCCAGCCTTTCTTGACAACTCAAACCCTCCGTACCCGGCAACATCCCGGGAAATCTCTCCCGAACCCTCCCCGGCTTGATAATGTCCTTCCGAGAACTGTCTCGTACTGGGACATATTTGCGGTTCCTTAGACGTTGAGATATTCTCTTGCTTTCATTGATATTCTGCGAACGTTCAGCCCCCACCCCTAACCTGCAACCTGACCCTCTCCTTCAACCACGACTTTCTCATTTTACCTACGAGCAGACCCGCCCTTCACGATTGTGTTTGAAGGCCCACCCTCCCGCAGCCCTAGTTGGACAACTCGCCAGGTCCCAGTCTGGTTTGGATGCATCCCGAACAGCAGCGTGGCTTCGTTATGGTGGGACTGGTGAGGTTCTGAGGTCACTCAGTGGAACAACTCATTGACTCAATGGGTTTATTTGGGAAATGAATCCAAATCAGATTCACCAGCTTAACTGGGCGATAAGATTATAGAAAGCTCCCGGCAATATGGTGTGGGATTAACGGGATTTAAGGCAGAGCTGGTGTCCTATGAACATCTTGATCACTCTGCTTTGATAACAAGCGCTCTCAGGAGGTCACCCCATCTCACCCGTCCCCTTCCTCGGTCTCCTCGCTCCCTTTCGCTTCTCTCGCTGCCCGCTGAGAGAGGTCACATGGTGGACACAGCACATCAAAGTAAAACCCACGCGAGACCCCATCCGAACCACCCTTCAAGTCCTCAGGTATCACCGTCCCAAGACCAGGCCACAGCCAGGTTAAACCCTCTCTCGACCTCCACACGACACAGTTGAGTCGTTGGAAACCACTGTCTCTCAGCCTATCACAGGCCACTTCACAGAAGGTCAACCCATCCGATAGTTCAGGGAATACCAGAAGGAAGGGACTTCCAAACAAACAGGAACAGAATTCCCGGTGTGTGAAAATGGGGAGAGGGTGGGTGAGGGGGTTAATCCCCCTCCGATAGGGGGAACAGACTGCCCAGTGTGTGTAAATGGGGAGAGGGTGTGTGAGGGGGTTAATCCCCCTCCGATAGGGGGAACAGACTGCCCGGTGTGTGGAAATGGGAAGAGGGTGGGTGAGGGGGTTAATCCCCCTCCGAGAAGGGGAACAGACTGCCCGGTGTGTGTAAATGGGGAGTGGGTGGGTGAGGGGGTTAATCCCCCCTCCGATAGGGGGAAAAAGACTGCCCGGTGTGTAAATGGGGAGTGGGTGGGTGAGGGGGTTAATCCCCCCTCCGATAGGGGGAACAGACTGCCCGGTGAGTGTAAATGCGGAGAGGGTTTGTGTGAGGGGGTTAATCCCCCTCCGATAGGGGGAACAGACTGCCCACTGTGTATAAATGGGGAGAGGGTGTGTGAGGGGGTTAATCCCCCTCCGATAGGGGGAACAGACTGCCCGGTGTGTGTAAATGGGGAGAGGGTGGGTGAGGGGGTTAATCCCCCTCCGATAGGGGGAACAGACTGCCCGGTGTGTGTAAATGGGGAGAGGGTGGGTGAGGGGGTTAATCCCCCTCCGATAGGGGGAACAGACTGCCCGGTGTGTGTAAATGGGGAGAGGGTGGGTGTGGGGGTTAATCCCCCTCCGATAGGGGGAACAGACTGCCCGGTGTGTGTAAATGGGGAGAGGGTGGGTGAGGGGGTTAATCCCCCCTCCGATAGGGGGAACAGACTGCTCGGTGTGTGTAAATGGGGAGAGGGTGGGTGAGGGGGTTAATCCCCCTCCGATAGGGGGAACAGACTGCCCAATGTGTGTAAATGCGGAGAGGGTGGGTGAGGGGGTTAATCCCCCTCCGATAGGGGGAACAGACTGCCCGGTGTGTGTAAATGGGGAGAGGGTGGGTGAGGGGGTTAATCCCCCTCCGATAGGGGGAACAGACTGCCCGGTGTGTGTAAATGGGGAGAGGGTGGGTGAGGGGGTTAATCCCCCTCCGAGAAGGGGAACAGACTGCCCGGTGTGTGTAAATGGGGAGTGGGTGGGTGAGGGGGTTAATCCCCCCTCCGATAGGGGGAAAAAGACTGCCCGGTGTGTAAATGGGGAGTGGGTGGGTGAGGGGGTTAATCCCCCCTCCGATAGGCGGAACAGACTGCCCGGTGTGTGTAAATGCGGAGAGGGTGGGTGAGGGGGTTAATCCCCCTCCGATACGGGGAACAGACTGCCCGGTGTGTGTAAATGGGGAGAGGGTGGGTGAGGGGGTTAATCCCCCTCCGATAGGGGGAACAGACTGCCCGGTGTGTGTAAATGGGGAGAGGGTGGGTGAGGGGGTTAATCCCCCCTCCAATAGGGGGAACAGACTGCCCGGTGTGTGTAAATGGGGAGAGGATGGTTGAGGGGGTTAATCCCCCTCCGATAGGGGGAACAGACTGCCCGGTGTGTGTAAATGGGGTGTGGGTGGGTGAGGGGGTTAATCCCCCTCCGATAGGGGGAACAGACTGCCCGGTGTGTGTAAATGGGGTGTGGGTGGGTGAGGGGGTTAATCCCCCTCCGATAGGGGGAACAGACTGCCCGGTGTGTGTAAATGGGGTGTGGGTGGGTGAGGGGGTTAATCCCACTCCGATAGGGGGAACAGACTGCCCAGTGTGTGTAAATGGGGAGAGGGTGGGTGAGGGGGTTAATCCCCCTCCGATAGGGGGAACAGACTGCCCGGTGTGTGTAAATGGGGAGAGGGTGGGTGAGGGGGTTAATCCCCCTCCGATAGGGGGAACAGACTGCCCGGTGTGTGTAAATGGGGAGAGGGTGGGTGAGGGGGTTAATCCCCCTCCGATAGGGGGAACAGACTGCCCGGTGTGTGTAAATGGGGAGAGGGTGGGTGAGGGTGTTAATCCCCCCTCCGATAGGGGGAACAGACTGCCCGGTGTGTGTAAATGGGGAGAGGGTGGGTGAGGGGGTTAATCCCCCTCCGATAGGGGGAACAGACTGCCCGGTGTGTGTAATTGGGGAGAGGGTGGGTGAGGGGGTTAATCCCCCTCCGATAGGGGGAACAGACTGCCCGGTGTGTGTAAATGGGGAGTGGGTGAGTGAGGGGGTTAATCCCCCTCCGATAGGGGGAACAGACTGCCCGGTGTGTGTAAATGGGGAGAGGGTGGGTGAGGGGGTTAATCCCCCTCCGATAGGGGGAACAGACTGCCCGGTGTGTGTAAATGGGAAGAGGGTGGGTGAGGGGGTTAATCCCCCACCGATAGGGGGAATAGACTGCCCGGTGTGTGTAAATGGGGAGAGGGTGGGTGAGGGGGTTAATCCCCCACCGATAGGGGGAACAGACTGCCCGGTGTGTGTAAATGGGGAGAGGGCGTGTGAGGGGGTAAGTCCACCCCCCCGCCCCCAACGATAGGGGGAACAGACTGCCCGGTGTGTGTAAATGGGGAGAGGGCGTGTGAGGGGGTAATTCCACCCCCCCCCCCCCCAACGATAGGGGGAACAGACTGCCCGGTGTGTGTAAATGGGGAGAGGGTGGGTGAGGGGGTTAATCCCCCACCGATAGGGGGAACAGACTGCCCGGTGTGTGTAAATAGGGAGAGGGTGGGTAAGGGGGGTAATCCCCCTCCGATAGGGGGAATAGACTGCCCGGTGTGTGTAAATGGGGAGAGGGTGGGTGAGGGGGTTAATCCCCCTCCGATCGGTGGAACAGACTGCCCGGTGTGTGTAAATGGGGAGAGGGTGGGTGAGGGGGTTAATCCCCCTCCGATAGGGGGCACAGACTGCCCGGTCTGTGTAAATGGGGAGAGGGTGGGTGAGGGGGTTAATCCCCCCTCCGATAGGGGGAACAGACTGCCCGGTGTGTGTAAATGGGGAGAGGGTGGGTGTGGGGTTTAATCCCCCTCCGATAGGGGGAACAGACTGCCCGGTGTGTGTAAATGGGGAGAGGGTGGGTGAGGGGGTTAATCCCCCCTCCGATAGGGGGAACAGACTGCTCGGTGTGTGTAAATGGGGAGAGGGTGGGTGAGGGGGTTAATCCCCCTCCGATAGGGGGAACAGACTGCCCAATGTGTGTAAATGCGGAGAGGGTGGGTGAGGGGGTTAATCCCCCCTCCGATAGGGGGAAAAAGACTGCCCGGTGTGTAAATGGGGAGTGGGTGGGTGAGGGGGTTAATCCCCCCTCCGATAGGCGGAACAGACTGCCCGGTGTGTGTAAATGCGGAGAGGGTGGGTGAGGGGGTTAATCCCCCCTCCGATAGGCGGAACAGACTGCCCGGTGTGTGTAAATGGGGAGGGGGTGGGTGAGGGGGTTAACCCCCCTCCGATACGGGGAACAGACTGCCCGGTGTGTGTAAATGCGGAGAGGGTGGGTGAGGGGGTTAATCCCCCTCCGATAGGGGGAACAGACTGCCCGGTGTGTGTAAATGGGGAGAGGGTGGGTGAGGGGGTTAATCCCCCCTCCGATAGGGGGAACAGACTGCCCGGTGTGTGTAAATGGGGTGTGGGTGGGTGAGGGGGTTAATCCCCCTCCGATAGGGGGAACAGACTGCCCGGTGTGTGTAAATGGGGTGTGGGTGGGTGAGGGGGTTAATTCCCCTCCGATAGGGGGAACAGACTGCCCGGTCTGTGTAAATGGGGAGAGGGTGGGTGAGGGGGTTAATCCCCCCTCCGATAGGGGGAACAGACTGCCCGGTGTGTGTAAATGGGGAGAGGGTGGGTGTGGGGTTTAATCCCCCTCCGATAGGGGGAACAGACTGCCCGGTGTGTGTAAATGGGGAGAGGGTGGGTGAGGGGGTTAATCCCCCCTCCGATAGGGGGAACAGACTGCTCGGTGTGTGTAAATGGGGAGAGGGTGGGTGAGGGGGTTAATCCCCCTCCGATAGGGGGAACAGACTGCCCAATGTGTGTAAATGCGGAGAGGGTGGGTGAGGGGGTTAATCCCCCCTCCGATAGGGGGAAAAAGACTGCCCGGTGTGTAAATGGGGAGTGGGTGGGTGAGGGGGTTAATCCCCCCTCCGATAGGCGGAACAGACTGCCCGGTGTGTGTAAATGGGGTGTGGGTGGGTGAGGGGGTTAATCCCCCTCCGATAGGGGGAACAGACTGCCCGGTGTGTGTAAATGGGGTGTGGGTGGGTGAGGGGGTTAATTCCCCTCCGATAGGGGGAACAGACTGCCCAGTGTGTGTAAATGGGGAGAGGGTGGGTGAGGGGGTTAATCCCCCTCCGATAGGGGGAACAGACTGCCCGGTGTGTGTTAATGGGGAGAGGGTGGGTGAGGGGGTTAATCCCCCTCCGATAGGGGGAACAGACTGCCCGGTGGTGTAAATGGGGAGAGGGTGAGTGAGGGGGTTAATCCCCCTCCGATAGGGGGAACAGACTGCCCGGTGTGTGTAAATGGGGAGAGGGTGGGTGAGGGGGTTAATCCCCCTCCGATAGGGGGAACAGACTGCCCGGTGTGTGTAATTGGGGAGAGGGTGGGTGAGGGGGTTAATCCCCCCTCCGATAGGGGGAACAGACTGCCCGGTGTGTGTAAATGGGGAGAGGGTGAGTGAGGGGGTTAATCCCCCTCCGATAGGGGGAACAGACTGCCCGGTGTGTGTAAATGGGGAGAGGGTGAGTGAGGGGGTTAATCCCCCTCCGATATGGGGAACAGACTGCCCGGTGTGTGTAAATGGGGAGAGGGTATGTGAGGGGGTTAATCTCCCTTCCGATAGGGGGAACAGACTGCCCGGTGTGTGTAAATGGGGAGAGGGTGGGTGAGGGGGTTAATCCCCCTCCGATAGGGGGAACAGACTGCCCGGTGTGTGTAAATGGGAAGAGGGTGGGTGAGGGGGTTAATCCCCCTCTGATAGGGGGAACAGACTGCCCGGTGTGTGTAAATGGGGAGAAGGCGTGTGAGGGGGTAATTCCACCCCCCCCCCCCCAACGATAGGGGGAACAGACTGCCCGGTGTGTGTAAATGGGGAGAGGGTGGGTGAGGGGGTTAATCCCCCACCGATAGGGGGAACAGACTGCCCGGTGTGTGTAAATAGGGAGAGGGTGGGTGAGCGGAGTAATCCCCCTCCGATAGGGGGAATAGACTGCCCGGTGTGTGTAAATGGGGAGAGGGTGTGTGAGGGGGTTAATCCCCCTCCGATCGGTGGAACAGACTGCCCGGTGTGTGTAAATGGGGAGAGGGTGGGTGAGGGGGTTAATCCCCCCTCCGATAGGGGGCACAGACTGCCCGGTGTGTGTAAATGGGGAGAGGGTGGGTGAGGGGGTTAATCCCCCTCCGATCGGTGGAACAGACTGCCCGGTGTGTGTAAATGGGGAGAGGGTGGGTGAGGGGGTTAATCCCCCTCCGATAGGGGGCACAGACTGCCCGGTCTGTGTAAATGGGGAGAGGGTGGGTGAGGGGGTTAATCCCCCCTCCGATAGGGGGAACAGACTGCCCGGTGTGCGTAAATGGGGAGAGGGTGGGTGAGGGGGTTAATCCCCCACCGATAGGGGAACAGACTGCCCGGTGTGTGTGTAAATGGGGAGAGGGTGAGTGAGGGTGTTAATCCCCCCTCCGATAGGGGGAACAGACTGCCCGGTGTGTGTAAATGGGGAGAGGGTGGGTGAGGGGGTTAATCCCCCCTCCGATAGGGGGAACAGACTGCCCGGTGTGTGTAAATGGGGAGAGGGTGGGTGAGGGGGTTAATCCCCCTCTGATAGGGGGAACAGACTGCTCGGTGTGTGTAAATGGGGAGAGGGTGGGTGAGGGGGTTAATCCCCCTCCGATAGGGGGAACAGACTGCCCGGTGTGTGTAAATGGGGAGAGGGTGGGTGATGGGGTTAATCCCCCTCCGATAGGGGGAACAGACTGCCCGGTGTGTGTAAATGGGGAGAGGGTGGGTGAGGGGGTTAATCCCCCTCTGATAGGGGGAACAGACTGCTCGGTGTGTGTAAATGGGGAGAGGGTGGGTGAGGGGGTTAATCCCCCTCCGATAGGGGGCACAGACTGCCCGGTCTGTGTAAATGGGGAGAGGGTGGGTGAGGGGGTTAATCCCCCCTCCGATAGGGGGAACAGACTGCCCAGTGTGTGTAAATGGGGAGAGGGTGGGTGAGGGGGTTAATCCCCCCTCCGACAGGGGGAACAGACGGCCCGGTGTGTGTAAATGGGGAGAGGGTGGGTGAGGGGGTTAATCCCCCTCCGATAGGGGGAACAGACTGCCCGGTGTGTGTAAATGGGGAGAGGGTGGGTGAGGGGGTTAATCCCCCTCCGATAGAGGGAACAGACTGCCCGGTGTGTGTAAATGGGGAGAGGGTGTGTGAGGGGGTTAATCCCCCTCCGATCGGGGGAACAGATTGCCCGGTGTGTGTAAATGGGGAGAGGGTGGGTGAGGGGGTTAATCCCCCTCCGATAGGGGGAACAGACTGCCTGGTGTGTGTAAATGGGGAGAGGGTGGGTGAGGGGGTTAATCCCCCTCCGATAGGGGGTACAGACTGCCCGGTGTGTGTAAATGGGGAGAGGGTGGGTGAGGGGGTTAATTCCCCTCCGATAGGGGGAACAGACTGCCCGGTGTGTGTAAATGGGGAGAGGGTGGGTGAGGGGGTTAATTCCCCTCCGATAGGGGGAACAGACTGACTGCCCGGTGTGTGTAAATGGGGAGAGGGTGTGTGAGGGGGTTAATCCCCCTCCGATCGGGGGAACAGACTGCCCGGTGTGTGTAAATGGGGAGAGGGTGGGTGAGGGGGTTAATCCCCCTCCGATAGGGGGTACAGACTGCCCAATGTGTGTAAATGGGGAGAGAGTGCGTGAGGGGGTTAATCCCCCTCCGATAGGGGGAACAGACTGCCCGGTGTGTGTAAATGGGGAGAGGGTGGGTGAGGGGGTTAATCCCCCTCCGATAGGGGGAACAGACTGCCCGGTGTGTGTAAATGGGGAGAGGGTGTGTGAGGGGGTTAATCCCCCTCTGATAGGGGGAACAGACTGCTCGGTGTGTGTAAATGGGGAGAGGGTGGGTGAGGGGGTTAATCCCCCTCTGATAGGGGGAACAGACTGCCTGGTGTGTGTAAATGGGGTGTGGGTGGGTGAGGGGGTTAATCCCCCTCCGATAGGGGGAACAGACTGCCCAATGTGTGTAAATGCGGACAGGGTGGGTGAGGGGGTTAATCCCCCTCCGATAGGGGGAACAGACTGCCCGGTGTGTGTAAATGGGGAGAGGGTGGGTGAGGGGGTTAATCCCCCTCCAATAGGGGGGAACAGACTGCCAGGTGTGTGTATGTGGGGAGAGGGTGAGTGAGGGGGTTAATCCCCCTCTGATAGGGGGAACAGACTGCCCGGTGTGTGTAAATGGGGAGAGGGTGTGTGAGGAGGCGGTGTAGTGGAGGGTAGATGGTTTGCAGGCATTTATAATGTGAATGTTGTGGGGTGATGATAAAGAGAATGATTTGAAAGGAAGCGTATTTGCTTGGAGGGGATTGGTGGGAACAGACCAGACTGGGAGAGGTTGTTGTGGATGGGTACGGGGAGACGATATTTTAATGTGTCTTGGGAAGCAGAAATTTGAGGGGAAGGGACTCTGTCTCAATGAAACTGGGACAGGAAGGGATGGTGGATACAGAACTGAGATTAAATCTTCAAATTAGGCTAGAAGTTACAAAATAGATCAAAGGACATAGGTGAAATCTGTGTGTACGAATATATGCTGAAAAATGTGTTGCTGGAAAAGCACAGCAGATCAAGCAGCATCCAAGGAGCAGGAGAATCGACGATTCGGGCATAAGCCCTTCTTCAGGAATGAGGAAGGAGCGCCAAGCAGGCTAAGATAAAAGGTAGGGAGGAGGGACTTGGGGGAGGGGTGTTGGGAATGCAATAGGTGGAAGGAGGTTAAGGTGAGGGTGATAGGCTGGAGAGGGTTTGGGGCTGGAGAGGTCAGGAAGAAGATTGCAGGTTAGGAAGGTGGTGCTGAGTTCGAGGGTTGGGACTGAGACAAGGTGGGGGGAGGGGAGATGAGGAAACTGGAGAAATCTGAGTTCATCCCTTGTGGTTGGAGGGTTCCTCGGCAGAAGATGAGGCGCTCTTCCTCCAGGCGTCGTGTTGCTATGGTCTGGTGATGGAGGAGTCCAAGGACCTGCATGTCCTTGGTGGAGTGGGAGGGGGAGTTGAAGTGTTGAGCCACGGGGCGGTTGGGTTGGTTGGTGCGGGTGTCCCAGAGGTGTTCTCTGAAACATTCCGCAAGTAGGCGGCCTGTCTCCCCAATATAGAGGAGGTCACATCGGGTGCAGCAGATGCAGTAAGTGATGTGTGTGGAGGTGCAGGTGAATTGGGAGAGGGTGTGTGAGGGGGTTATTGCACTGGCACCACCCCCCACCTTTTCCTCCGCTACATCGATGACTGTATCGGCGCTACCTCGTGCTCCCACGAGGAGGTTGAACAGTTCATCCACTTTACTAACACCTTCCACCCCGACCTCAAATTTACCTGGACCGTCTCAGGCTCCTCCCTCCCCTTCCTAGACCTCTCCATCTCTATCTCGGACAACTGTCTCGACACGGACATTTACTATAAACCGACCGAGTCCCACAGCTACTTAGACTACACCTCCTCCCACCCTGTCCCCTGTAAAAACGCCATCCCATATTCCCAATTCCTTCGTCTCCGCCGCATCTGCTCCCAGGAGGATCAGTTCCAATACCATACAACCCAGATGGCCTCCTTCTTCAAAGACCGCAATTTCCCCCCAGACGTGATCGACGATGCCCTCCATCGCATCTCTTCCACTTCCCGCTCCTCCGCCCTTGAGCCCTGCCCCTCCAATCGCCACCAGGACAGAACCCCACTGGTCCTCACCTACCACCCCACCAACCTCCATGTACATCGTATCATCCGCCGTCATTTCCGCCACCTCCAAACAGACCCCACCACCAGGGATATATTTACCTCCCCACCCCTATCAGCGTTCCGGAGAGACCACTCCCTCCGCGACTCCCTCGTCAGGTCCACACCCCCACCAACCCAACCTCCACTCCCGGCACCTTCCCCTGCAACCGCAAGAACTGCAAAACTTGCGCCCACACCTCCCCCCTCACTTCCCTCCAAGGCCCCAAGGGATCCTTCCATATCCACCACAAATTCACCTGCACCTCCACACACATCATTTATTGCATCCGCTGCACCCGATATGGCCTCCTCGATATTGGGGAGACAGGCCGCCTACTTGCGGAACGTTTCAGAGAACACCTCTGGGGCACCCGGACCAACCAACCCAACCGCCCCATGACTCAACACTTCAACTCCCCCCTCCCACTCCACCAAGGACATGCAGGTCCTTGGCCTCCTCCATCGCCAGACCATAGCAACACGACGGCTGGAGGAAGAGCGCCTCATCTTCCGCCTGGGAACCCTCCAACCCCAAGGGATGAACTCAGATTTCTCCAGCTTCCTCATTTCCCACCCCCCCACCTTATCTTAGTCCCAACCCTTGGACTCAGCACCGCCTTCTTGACCTGCAACCTTCTTCCCGACCTCAATAAACGTTTACATCCTCCTACCCTCCCCTACAAATTCCTGTCAAGTCTTTCTAAAACCTGACGTCATCCAACATTGAGGAATCATCTTCCTCCTTCAACAACCTCTCCGTCACCAATTTTAAGCGAGCTCTAATCTCCTGATCCCAAACCAATCCAAATGAGCTAATTCCAGTTGATTCATTTGGAAAAAACTCTCGACACAAATAATTGGTTAGGCCGCTTTTGAAATACTGCGTGCAATTCTGGTCTCCCTACTATAGGTAGGATGTTGTGAAACTTGAAAGGGTTCAGAAAAGATTTACAAGGATGTTGCCAGGGTGGGACGGTTTGAGCTACAGGGAGAGACTGAACAGGCTGGGGCTGTTTTCCCTGGAGCGTCGGAGGCTGAGGGGTGACCTTATAGGGGTTTATAAAATCATGAGAGGCATGGATAGGATAAATAGACAAAGTCTTTTCCCCTGGGGGTCGGGGGAGTCCAGAACTAGAGGGTTTAGGGTGAGAGGGGAAAGATATAAAAGAGACGTAAGGGGCAACTTTTTCACCCAGAGGGTGGTACGTGTATGGAATGAGCTGCCAGAGGATGTGGTGGAGGCTGGTACAATTGTAACATTTAAGAGGCATTTGGATGGGGATATGAATAGGAAGGGTTTGGGGGGGATATGGGCCGGGTGCTGGCAGGTGGGACTAGATTGGGTTGGGATATCTGGTCGGCATGGACGGGTTGGACCGAAGGGTCTGTTTCCATGTTGTACATCTCGATGACTCTATTTAGTCAATGCATTGTCCTGAGAGATGGAAGTGGCAAGGATTGAAACATTTTCTTCTTAAACACAAGTTGTTAAAAAAAGTTAACTCAAATGATTAGGTTAAGTTTAGTCAAAAGATTATGTTTTGCTGCATAGAACTGAATCAAATTGAAACACAGTCAGTACAGAGAATATCTGTGATGTTTTTATTTGGCACATGTAACTCCCCTTTGCTTTTTTTGCTACTGCCAAGGAGCGAACTGAAATAACTCCCGTCACCCTTTCATGACATTCCTTGACACTGGTCTGGCACCGTCAGAGCCAGCCCTCAGAATGAGTGCTCCTGTTTATATCTGTCAGCCAGGGCTCCCTGTTTGGACCAGAATAACCGACTCAGTCAGGAAACTCATATACTCGAAGGTGCGCTTGGATGACCCTGTTGCATTTTCTCCACTAACAGAACAGAGAAGCATAGAATAAAGGAGCCCTTCGAACATGCCCCACCATTCAATATGGTCATGACACACCACACAGTCTCAATATCCCTCTCCCTGCTTTCTCTCTTTCCCCTTTTATTCCTTCAGCTGCATGGGCCACGTGCAGTTCCCTCTTGAATATACGTCCCCAACAGCTTCCTGTGGGAGAGAATTCCACAGGGTCACAAATCTCCGAGTGAAGAAATTCTTCCTCATCTCAGGCCTGAATAGCTTCCCCCTTATTCTTCGTCTTTGGCCCCTGGTTCTATAGACTTCCCCAACATCAGGAACATTCTTCCCATATCTAGCCCATCCAGTCCCATCAGGAGTTTATATCTTTCGGTGAGATTCCCTCCACCCTCATCATCCTTCGAAATTCCAGTGAGTACAAGCCCAGTCTTTCTTCCTTTGCCAGTCCTGCCATCCCGGGAATCAGTCTGGCGAACTTTCGCTGGACTCGCTCAATGACAAGAAATTCCTTCCTCAGACACGCAGAGGGTGGTACGTGTATGGAATGAGCTGGCAGAGGGTGTGGTGGAGGCTGGTACAATTACAACATTTAAGAGGCATTTGGATGGGTATATGAATAGGAAGGGTTTGGAGGGATATGGGCCGGGGGCTGGCAGGTGGGACTAGATTGGGTTGGGATATCTGGTCGGCATGGACGGGTTGGGCCGAAGGGTCTGTTTCCATGCTGTACATCTCTATGACTCTATAAGGGGATATTAAACAAGAGGTGCCGAGCACTCTGTGGTAATGAGACCTTGGGTTTTTATTTTAAAGTCAGAACAATAGAAGCAGCCAGGATGGGTGTGGCCAGCTCTCACAGACCAGGATTTCTAGTTTTAGGTTTAGTTTTAGGCAGAAGCTACCAGAGTCTCCTGTTATGACATGGGGTAAACCCTCCTGCTTCATTTAAACCAGCAACACAGAAAAGATTTATCCCGTGCAGTAATCTGTGAAGATTCGAGAGGCCAAGAACTACTTAACATCTTATTTCTTAAAGTATAGCAAAGAATAATTATAGAGTCATAGAGCCGAATAATTATAGATGTACAGCACGGAAACAGACCCTTCGGTCCAACCCGTCCATGCCGACCAGATATCCCAACCCAATCTAGTCCCCCCCTGCCAGCACCCAGCCCACATCCCCCCAAACCCTTCCTATTCATATACCCATCCAAATGCCTCTTAAATGCTGTAATTGTACCAGCCTCCACCACATCCTCTGGCAGCTCATTCCATACACGTACCACCCTCTGGGTGTAAAAGTTGCCCCTTAGGTCCCTTTTATATCTTTTCCCTCTCACCCTAAACCTATGCCCCTGTAGTTCTGGACTCCCCGACCCCAGGGAAAAGACTTTGTCTATTTACCCTATCCATGTCCCTCATGATTTTATAAACCTCTGATGCTCCCGGGAAAACAGCCCCAGCCTATTCAGCCTCTCCTTATAGCTCAAATCCTCCAACCCTGGCAACATTCTTGTAAATCTTTTCTCAACTCTCTCAAGCTTCATATCTTTCCAATAAGAAGGAGATCGGAATTGTATGCAATATTCCAACAGTGGCCTAACTAATGTCCTGTACAGCCGCACCATGACCTCCCAACTCCTGTACTCAATACTCTGACCAATAAAGGAAAGCATACCAAACGCCTTCTTCACTATCCTATCTACCTGCGACTCCACTTTCGAGGAGCTATGAATTAACAAACAACTATTTACAACTCCTTCCTCTAACCTATCTTTTATCTTCCCTTCTGCAATATTAGTCCAATAAAACCCCCGATTAAGATTCACCTAAAATTCAATTTTTCAAAACCAGCCAGATGTTAAATCTTCTATTTGGATCTTTCTGTGTTTTCTTTTCTTCTTCTTGGGGATTCTGCTTCACAGGTCACGGATTGATAAAGGTACCTTTAAGAGAGCAATTTTACGGGCAGTCTCCACATGCTGGTGGTGTGGCAGTTCTCCTCCCAATTGTTCAATTTTCCCAGGCGTTATACCCCCAAAGCAGCGGATTGTGTCATTGGCTTTTAAGATTGTCAATATATTAAATTCAAACTTGATTGGAATTTGGCATTTTTGGGGGATATGATTTAATCCGATCGGTCTAATTCAAATCCGTTTTTGTCTCCAGGCAACCAGCTACCCTAGTTACCCCAGTAGCTGGACCACATGTTAGATTGTATCTTATTCAGAACACTTGGTGCTGTTAGGTTGTTCTACTCACTCAAAGATACAGTACACTGACATCTTTATGACAGTCAGCAAGGCAAAAGCTGCTGGAGTTTTGAAGGAATGAAAGCTGTCTGTTCCCGCTCTCGGTTATAGCTGAAAGCTGGCGTCCCTCTCTGCTGCTGGGTTACCCTGTGAGACAAATCTGATGTCTAAGTTTGCCTTTTGGCCAAGGGGTATGTTTATGGCATGTTGCTGTATTGGAACAGTTAATTAGCAATAGTTACTGAATCTATTATTCGGTTAAATTCTCCAATAGAGTTAAGTGATTCTAAGTCCTTCTTTATTTTGTTGTATTATAACTAAAGTGTTTAAATAAATTGTGTTTTGCTTAGCGTCGAGTAGTTTGACCAAATGAATTGCATCTGAAACATAGCACTTTGTATTGGCCTTTAAAGTTAGGGCCTAGGCTACCATAATTTGAGGGGGTCTGGTCTGGTCCATAATAGGTTAAGCGAAGTCATGTGTAAAATCACAAGAGATTTACGTGCAGAAAAAGGCCCTTTGGCCCATTGCTTCTGTAAAGTGAATAAAACCAATCAGTTAACCAACCAGATCGACAAACACATTGAGTTAGACCACATCTACCACCCCCTGAGAAAAGGACCAGGAAGTGGCTTTGCCACAGGAAATAACATCACCACAGGAAATGACATCACTAACCCAAAGAAACCCAAACATATAAATAGAAAGCAGGAATTTTCAACGTTGCTTTGCCTGAGGCCCATTGAAGGTGTTACCTAGTAATGGTGACGAAACATCTGGAAATGAGCCTTCCAGCTCAGCCAGCAAACCTCCATCCAAAACCTCAACCTGAGCTACAAATCTTCTCAAAACTCGTTACAACCATTTTACTGAAAGTGGAGGAGATGGATCCCTTGTAGAAAGTGTGGTCCCAGCCTGGCTAAGCACTTAAATAAGACTATACTGGCTAAACTTTTAACTTTTTCTCGACTGTGTTGTTTAACTTACAACTTCGAACATAGAACATAGAACATTACAGTGCAGAACAGGCCCTTCGGCCCTCGATGTTGCGCTGACCTGTGAACTAATCTAAGCCCATCCCCCTACACTATCCCATCATCGTCCATGTGCTTATCCAAGCACTGTTTAAATCTCCCTAATGTGGCTGAACTAACTACATTGTCAGGCAGGTCATTCCATGTCCTTACCACTCTCTGAGTAAAGAACCTGCTTCTGACAACTGTCTTAAATCTATCACCCCTCAATTTACAGCTATGTCCCCTTGTACAAGCTGATGTCATCATCCTCGGAATAAGACTCACTGTCCACCCTACCTAATCCTCTGATCATCTTCAATGTTTCTACTAAATCGCCTCTTAGCCGCCTTCTCTCCAGTGAGAACAGACCCCAAGCCCCTCAGCCTTTCCTGAGAAGACCTCTGCTCCAGACCAGGCACCATCCTGGTAAATTCTCCTCTGCACCTTTTCCAATGCTTCCACATCCTTCCTGTAATGGGGCGACCAGAACTGCACGCCATATTCCAAGTGTGGCCGGACTAGCGTTTTGTAAAGTTGCAGCATGACATCACAGCTCCGGAACTCGATCCCTCTACCAATAACACACTGTATGCCTTCTTAACAGCACTATCAAGCTGGGTGGCAACTTTCAGGGATCAACGAACTTGGTTCCATATTTCCTTCTATCTTGTTCTAAAGTTTTTGTACTTGTATCTAATATGGTGCTGTGTGTGGTGACATTGTAAAGTTTTCACTGTACTTCAGTACGTGAGTAAATCTAAATTCTACAACGATTACAGTTCAGCAGAATATAGTCATTTTAAAAGCTTTGATTATAACCTGTACAAAACCAAGCACGAAATGGTGGTTTCTCTGCTAATCCTGCAATAAGGAGGGGAAAATTTGAGAACCATTGAGTGTCAGCCAGAAACATCAAAACAGACAGTAAGAGCTTCTGTAAATATTTTTAAAAGACAAGACGTTCACAAAATAAACACTGGCACTCGAGGAAGCGAGTCTGGGGAATTAATACTGGAACGCGAGGAGCTGGCAGTTGAATTGAAGTGGTGTTTTATGTCGGTCTTTACTATCGAGGACATAAACAAAATCCCAGAATTAGCTGCAAAACAGGAAAAGAGAGAGGAAGAGAAAATCAAGTTATGTTTTCCCAAGGACAGGGGATTTCAAGACTGGGGGCACATTCCTAAGTTGAGAGGAGAGAGAGACATGAGAGGCGAATATTTTACACAGAAGGTGATTCATGTGTGGAATGACGAAGTGGTAGATGTGAGTACAATTACAAGGTTTAAAAGTCATGATTTGGATTTGCCGGTGTTGGACTGCGGTGTACAAAGTTAAAAATCACGCAACACCAGGTTATAGCTGAAAATGTGTTGCTGGAAAAGCGCAGTAGGTCGGGCAGCATCCAAGGAGCAGGAGAATCGATGTTTCGATGTTCCTGAAGAAGGGCTCATGCCCGAAACGTCGATTCTCCTGCTCCTTGGATGCTGCCTGACCTGCTGCGCTTTTCCAGCAACACATTTTCAGTCCTGATCTCCAGCATCTGCAGTCCTCACTCACACCAGGTTATAGTCCAACAGGTTTAATTGGAAGTACTAGCGTTCGGAGTGACGCTCCTTCATCAGGTGGGTGTGGAGGACACAATTGTAAGACACTGAATTTATAGCAAAAGTTTACAGTGTGATGTAACTGAAATTATACAGTGAAAAATACCCAAAACATATTAAAACAGCCATCCCCTATGGACAAGCCATACGCATACACCAGATCTGCTCAGATGAGGAGGAGCGTGACAGGCACTTGGAAGTACTCAGGGATGCCCTCACAAGAACGGGGTATGACGCCCAACTCATCAACCACCAGTTCCAACGTGCCACAGCAAGGAGCCGTAATGACCTCCTCAGGAGACAGACACATGCTACAACCGACAGGGTACCCTTCGTTGTTCAGTAATTTCCAGGAGCAGAAAAACTACGCCATGTTCTTTGTGACCTGCAACACATTATCAATGAGGATGAGCACCTCACCAAGACCTTCCCCACACCTCCACTACTTGCCTTTAAACAACCGCCAAACCTCAAACAGATCGTTGTTCGTAGCAAACTGCCCGACTCTCAGGACAACTCCATACAACCCTGTCACAATAGGCGCTGCAAGACGTGTCAGATTGTGGACACAGATACCACCATTACACGTGGGGACACCTCCCACCTTGTACATGGCAGGTACTCACGTGACTCAGCCAACGTTGTCTATCTTATACGTTGCAGGCAAGGATGCCCTGAGCCATGGTACATTGGGGAAACCGAGCAAAGGCTACGACAACGGATGAATGGGCACCGCACAACAATCAACAGACAGGAGGGTTCCCTCCCAGTTGGGGAACACTTCAGTGGTCCAGGACATTCAGCCTCAGACCTTCGGGTGACCATCCTCCAAGGTGGACTTTGGGACAGGAAGCAGAGGAAAGTGGCCGAGCAGAGGCTGATAGCTAGGTTCAGTACCCATAGGGAGGGCCTCACCCAGGACCTTGGGTTCATGTCACATTATAGGTGATCACCATTGCACTATACACAGACAGACACTCCTACACACACACACACACACGGACAAACGTATACGCAGACACGCACAGACACTCCCACACACCCTTACAGACACCCATACTCACACATGCATCCTCTCAGAGACTTAGACCACTCTACACTCATGCACACACACATACACTCTCTCTCACAGACACTCACAACCTCCCACCCCAGACACACACACACACTCCCACACTCACACATGCACTCCCCCCACAGACTTAAGACACTCTGCACTCACTACACACACACATACACTTTCTCACACTCACAACCCCCACCCCAGACAGACACATACACACACAGACAGACAAAGACCCACATGCACGCATATATTTTGTGGGGTGAATTTGTACTTGCAGAGTTACATTGTACTTTGCTCAAAAACTGCATGGATTCATGAAAAACTCTGTTATCTCACTTTTTAGATTAGAATCAATCTAAACATCAGGTCATAGACAGAGAACACAGGGGGCCAACACCTTCAACATATTGTCTTGCTATCACCATTGTTAACAGCTAACCCGAGAATGCAACTTTTTAAAAAAAGGTTTTGTGATTTCCACATGAAAGAAGTGAAACTATCATGGTATCCGAACAGTTGAAAGGCTTAACAGACAATCAAGGTATTTTTCAATGTATAATTTCAGTTACATCACACTGTAAACTTTTGCTATAAATTCTGTGTCTTACAATTGTGTACTCCACAACCACCTGATGAAGGAGCGTCACTCCGAAAGCTAGTGTGCTTCCAATTAAACCTGTTGGACTATAACGGTGTTGTGGGATTTTTAATGTTTCAAAGACATTTGGGTAAAGACGTGAATAGGAGAGGTTTGGGAGGGATATGGGCCAGGAGCAGGCAGGTGGGACTAGTTTAGTTTGGGGACTATGGTCGGCACGGACTGGTTGGACCGAAGGGTCTGTTTCCGTGCTCTCCGACTCTCTGGCTCTGTAGTCAGGGATGTGGTACTGAACAAATAGAGGGAGTTGGAAGGTCTAAGTCTCCAGGTCCTGATGGAGACTTAGAAGAAGCAGATTGTGAAATAGTTGTTGAAATCAAGTTAATTTCCCAAGATGTCCAAGATTTGGGGAAGGCTCTGTCAGATCAGAGATTCAATTATCAAATTATTGGCATTCCTTGACGATGCAACACATGCTGTTCATCAAGGGGAACCGGAGGGTGTACTGTTTTGAGCTTTCCAGAAGGCATTTGATAACATGCCCTGTCAAAAGTTATGAGGGAAGGGATCAAAGATACAGACAGTAGAGTCATCCAGCACAGAAACAGACCCTTCGGCCCAACTCGTCCATGCTGACCAGATATCCCAACCTAACTTAGTCCCAGTTACCAGTACTTGGCCTATATCCCTCCAAACCCTTCCTATTCAAATACCTAGAGCATATTCATCCAGATGCCTCTTAAATGCTGTAATTGTACCAGCCTCCACCACATCCTCTGGCAGCTCATTCCATACACGTACCACCCTCTCTCATTCCCTCTCATTGCCCCTTTGGTCTCTTTTATATCTTTCCCCTCTCACCCTAAACCTATGCCCCTCTAGTTCTGGACTCCCCCACCCCAGGGGAAAAGACTTTGTCTATTTACCCTATCCCTGTCCCTCATGATTTTATAAACCTCTATAAGGTCACCCCTCAGCCTCCGACGCTCCAGGGAAAACAGCCCCAGCCTGTTCAGCCTCTCCCTGTAGCTCAAACCCTCCAACCCCTGGCAACGTCCTTGTAAATCTTTTCTGAACCCCTTTCAAGTTTCACAACCTCCTTCCTATAACTGGAGCTGAGAGCTATCAGATACGCCCTGTGGTGGAGTCTCCCTGTGCTGAAAGTGATCTCGCGGGAGAGACTAAGCTGTTCCTGAGCTCCGGGCTGGAGTGGATCCGGAACTGCTCCCTGAGACCAGCCATGATCCCGTGGTGAAGCAGGTGCTGAACCATGGGGAGGAAGGGCGATTCTGATCACACCACCGAGACCCTACGGAGAAATCCGAAAATCTCCTTTCTCCCATTCGGGAATCAGCTCCTTTCACTCTCTATGAATTTTTCCCACATTTCTCCCCATAGCCCTTGCTGCTCAAGCCACAGGACAATTTCCACCCGGAGAGGGTGAGACAGACAGAGAAAGGGAGGGAGAGCAAGATAGAGAGAGAGAGAGAGAGAGAGAGACAGAGAGAGAGAGAGAGAGACAGAGAGAGAGCGAGATAGAGAGAGAGAGAGACAGAACCAGATAGAGAGAGAGAGAAAGAGAGAGAGCAAAATAGACAGAGGGAGAGAGCAAGATCGAGAGAGAGAGAGAACAGAGACAGACAGACAGAGACACACAGATGGAGAGAGACAGGAAGAGAGAGAAACAGAGAGAGAGAGACAGAGAGAGAGAGAGTGAGGGAGACAGGGAGAGGGGGAAAGAAAAGTCTCTATAGACAGAGAGAGGGAGAGGGAATGAGAGAGGAAGAGAGCCTAATAGAGAGAGAGAGAGACACACACACACAAAGAGAACCAGAGAGAGAAAGAGGGAGAGACAGAGACATGGAAGCAGAAACAAAGACAAAGAGAGACAGAGACACACACAGAGAGAGAGACCCAGAAGAGAGAGAGAGACAGAGAGTGAGAGAGAGAGAGAGAGAGAGAGAGAGAAATACATAGAGGTGTAGACAAAATGATACAGCGACAGAGACATAGAGGGAAAGACAGAGAGTGAGAGATTGGAACAAAGCAAGAGACAGAAAGATGCAGAGAGAGAGAAAGACATAGGGCTGGACAGAGACAATGAGATAGAGAGAGGCAGAGAAATGGAAACAGAAAGAAAGAGGGACAGAGAGAGAAATAGAGACAGAGAAGTAGAGAGAAAAGAGACAGGCAAATGAGTGAAAGAGAGAGAGCCAGGGAACAGTAATGTGCGAGGGGAGGCAGTGCAAGGTGAGTTGGGGCGAGAGGCCTGAATCTGATTTGAACTCCTCAGTTGACTGTGCAGTTAATGACCAGTGACTGGCTGGGGGTAATAAAGACAATGTCGGTTTTAATTCCCAGTCTGAGAATCAAAGCGGACAGAGTTGTGCTGTCTCATTGGTGTGCTCTCCACACAATCTGTGGGAGAGAGGGAAGGGGCTGGGGCAATTCCTGAATCTGCTCTCGAACTGTGTCAAACACCTCTGTCCTTACTTTCTCAAAAGCAAAACAACTTCAGCAGTCATGGTTCAAAGTCTGTGAGAAGATTTGTAGCTCGGGTGCTCGTTGTTGTGGTTCTGTTCGCCGAGCTGGGAATTTGTGTTGCAGACGTTTCGTCCCCTGTCTGGGTGACATCCTCAGTGCTTGGGAGCCTCCTGTGAAGCGCTTCTGTGATCTTTCCTCCGGCATTTATAGTGATTTGAATCTGCCGCTTCCGGTTGCAATTTCCAGCTGTCCACTGCAGTGGTCGGTATATTGAGTCCAGGTCAATGTGCTTATTGATTGAATCTGTGGATGAGTGCCATGCCTCTAGGAATTCCCTGGCTGTTCTCTCTTTGGCTTGCCCTATAATAGTAGTGTTGTCCCAGTCGAACTCATGTTGCTTGTCATCCACGTGTGTGGCTACTAAGGATAGCTGGTCATGTCGTTTCGTGGCTGGTTGGCCTATATGCTTATCCAGCAGTCGCTCAGCTGTCCCTAATGTCTCTGACTCTGCTACCACTGCTGGCAGTACATTCCACACACCCACCAATCTCTGACATCTCCCACATACCTTCCTCCAACCACCTTAAAATTACGACCCCTCGTGACAGCCATTTCCTCCCTTGGGGAAAAGTCTCTGGCTATCTGCTCTATCGATGCCTCTCATTACCTTGTACACTCCTACCAAGTCACCTCTCTTCCTTTTTCTCTTCAGCGTGAAAAGCACGTCGATACATTGTACCTGTACCGGCATCCACCACATCCTCAGGAAGTTCACTCCACCCACGCACCACCCCCCCATGTAAATAAAATTGCCCCTCATGTCTTTTTGTTAAATCTATACCTCGCATCTTAAAAGTATGCCCCTTGGGCTTGAAACCCCCATCCTAGGCAAAAGGCACCTGTCATTCACCTTATCCATGCCCCTCATGATTTTATACCTACATTTGAAACCTACATAAAGTCATCCCTCAACTCCTACGCTCCAGTGAAAAAAACTCCCAGCCTACCCTGCCTGTCCTTCCGTTCCCAGTAACATTGTGGTAAATCCCTTCTGAACCCTCTCCGGGTTAATCATCTCCTTCCTGTAACAGGACGCCCGGAACTGGACACAGTTCTCCAGACGAGGCCTCACCAATGTCCTGTACAACCCCAACATGGCGTCCCCAACTGCTGTACTCCAAGCACTGAGCAGTGAAGGCAACAGTCTTGCCTTCTTAACCTCCCTGTCGACATGTGACACAAATTACAAAGAATTATGTAGCTGAATCCCTCTGTCTCTCTGTTCAACACTACCCAAGAGCCTACTGTTAATTGGAAAAGTCCTGTCCTTGTTTGTTACCTCACGTTTATCCAAATTAAACTCCGTCTGCCACTCCTCAGCCCAATGGATCGAGATCCACTTCATGACCGATTCTAGACTTACTAACCATGCCTCCTGCATTCTCATCCAAATTATTCATAAAAATGATGAACAAAAGAGGACCCAGTACCAGCCCCTGTGGAACAACGCTGGTCACAGGCCTCCAATACAACACCACCCTCTGTCCCCTACTGTAAAGCCAATTTGTATGCAGTATGCAAACTCACTGAATCCTATGTGATCTGACTGTACTAGTTAGTGGATTAGTGGTGCTGGAAGAGCACAGCAGTTCAGGCAGCATCCGAGGAACAGTAAAATTGACGTTTCGGGCAAAAGCCCTTCATCAATAACTGTACTAGTTCGTCTACCATGCAGAACCTTGTCAAAGGCTTAGCTAAAATCCCAACTAAACAACATCTACTGCTCTGCCCTCATCAGTCCTTTTGGTTACTTCATTAAAGAAAATCTGTATCAAGTTTGTGAGACACAATTTGCCTCGCGCAAAACCATGCTGACTATCCCAAATCAATACCAGTGTCGTATGCGCTACTGGAACAGCTGGGCTATGGGCAACACAGTTGGGAAAGGGTTTCCTGGAAAATTGTCTTCGGACCCAGAAACATTTCACTGTATCAGGTCAAACATGGGCAAGGAGACCTCACGCTGACATTTAACCGTTCCCACCCTCACCATGGCCTCGGCTCCTGAACCGTTCAGAGAGAGCACGGAGGGGAGAGGCCTCACAAACATCCTGCACAAACTCAACATGACTTCCCAACTCCTACACTCAAAGGGCCAAGCAAAGGTTTTAACATCCTGTCCAACTGAGATGCAAATTTCAAAGAATTATGTCTCTGAACCCCCTAGGTCTCTCTGTTCTAGAACACTACCCAAGGCCTTACTTTTACTGCATAAGCCGAAGGGCCTGTTCTGTGCTGTATTGTTCTATGTTCTATGTTAAGTCCTGCCCCTGTTTGTTCTACCAAAATGCAAGTCCTCACATTTATCCAGGAGTTTAATTTAGATAAATGTGAGGTGCTTCATTTTGGAAGGGAAAATCAGAGCAGGACTTATACACTTAATGGTAAGGTCCTAGGGAGTGTTGCTGAACAAAGAGACCTTGGAGTGCAGGTTCATAGCTCCTTGAAAGTGGAGTCGCAGGTAGATAGGATAGTGAAGAAGGTGTTTGGTATGCTTTCCTTTATTGGTCAGAGTATTGAGTACAGGAGTTGGGAGGTCATGTTGCGGCTGTACAGGACATTGGTTAGGCCACTTTTGTGTGCAATTCTGGTCTCCCTGCTATAGGAAGGATATTGTAAAACTTGAAAGGGTTCAGAAAAGATGTGCAAGGATGTTACCCAGGGTTGGAGGATTTGAGCTATAGGGAGACACTGAGTAGGCTGGGGCAATTTTCCCTGGAGCGTCGGAGACTGGTGTAAGGGGGAAGTTTATAGGTCTGTCTATGTATGCGTGCAAGGGAGAGTTTGTAAAGTTTATCTGTGTGTGTAGGGGAGAATTTATAAGGTTATACGTGTCTGTGAGGGAGAGTTTGCAAGGTTTAGCGGTGTGTGCAAGGGACAGTTCGTAAAGTTTATCTGTGTGTGTAGGGGAGAGTTTATAAGGTTATATGTGTATGTGAGGGAGAGTTTGCAAGGTTTAGCGGTGTGTGCAAGGGACAGTTCGTAAAGTTTATCTGTGTGTGTAGGGGAGAATTTATAAGGTTATACGTGTCTGTGAGGGAGAGTTTGCAAGGTTTAGCGGTGTGTGCATGGGACAGTTCGTAAAGTTTATCTGTGTGTGTAGGGGAGAGTTTTTAAGGTTTATCTGTGTGTGTGAGGGAGAGTTTATAAGATTTATGTGTGTGCGAGGGAGAGTTTATCTGATTAATCTGTGTGTGTGAGGGAGAGTTTATCAGTTTATCTGTGTGTGTAAGAGCTTTATCTGTTTATCTGTGTGTAAGAGTTTATAAATGAATGTGTGTGTGAGGGAGAGTTTATAAAGTTTGTGTGTGTGTGTAAGGGAGAGTTTATAAAGTTTGCCTGTTTTTGTGTAAGGAGGAGTACATCAAGTCTGTCTGTGTGTGTGTGTCTGTAAGAAGGAATTTATAAGGGGATTAAAGTTTAAATCAGGTAACGTTACGCAGGTATGTGTCTGTTTTTACCTACAGCAATAACCTCATTACTTCAAGTAATTAATAATCCTCGTCTAGCACTGAAATCTGATCCATGCTGTCTCTCAACCTTATTCAGGTAGACTGGGGTACTGCATCTACCTTTCATTAAAATAAATCATTGGAACCACTGTGGAAGTAGTCAGGTTCGGTTTACAGTGACCTCTTCCAGTGGATGATAAATGACAGTGAAAGGGGACATTCTGAAGAAGTGACCCTGAACCCAAAACATTAATTTTTTTCCTCTCTCTCTCTCTCTCTGGACAGATACTGCCAGATTTGCTGCGGGTCTCCAGCACCTTCTCTTTTGAGTTTGGTGTTTCCAGGTTATTCCCAGATCGTTATTTTGTTAACTTACAGTCAAAGGGACATGTCGTTTCAAACAGTCAGCTGGCAGTTGAAAGGTTCAGAAGGAGTGCTTAAAGGCCTATTTTAAATTCTGCCTTGTCGAGCAATGAAACTTTACATTTCATTCACAGATTTCCATTCCAGACTTTTTCCTCCTTTCGTACAAAGAATTATTTCCTCATCTCACTACTAAGAGGTCCAGCCCCAATTATTCCCGCCCTACATGGCATTCCAGGCTTTCCAAATGGTTCCTCCCTGCCTCAGCCTCCCAAACGTGAAAAACCCCTGAACGTCCAGGTAGTAAAACCCGGGTTTGTGTCACTTTTTTTTCCTCAGACTAAAACCCTTCATCACCGTCCATCTCAGTTCCAGAGACAAGAGAGATGGAAGTATTATCACTGAGAGCCGGTTTCTCTCTCTCTCTCTGTCCCCAGGGGGCAGTCAGTAAATGAATTTGCTCGTTGCTGCTTCTAACGTTACAGGATGGGATCGATCTGCGGCCTAGGAATGGAGGCTGAAGGCAGCCCACCCCTGGGGATCAGCAGTCTCACCACACCAGTGCCTGAGTGAGTAGTTACAGATAACCCAAAATATAGCTGCAGGGGATGGTAGCAAACCTAGAGAGAGAGAGACAGAGAGAGAGAGAGAGAGAGAAAAGAAAGGAAGAGGAAGTGAGAGAGAGAGAGCACAAGAGAGAAAGAGACAGAGCAAGAGGGAGAGAGAGAGACAGGGTGAGGGAGAGAGAGAGAGAGAGACAGGGTGAGGGAGAGAGAGAGAGAGACAGGGTGAGGGAGAGAGAGAGACCACCTGGTGTTGGCTGTGGCACCAGTAAATGACAATGGCAGAAATAGCCCTGTTTACCCTGGGTGACGTGGTGGCTCAGTGGTTAGCACTGCTGCCAGGGACCTGGGTTCGATTCCACCCTCAGGCGATTGTTGATGTGGAGTTTGCGCATTCTCTTTCCAATTTAATAGCGTCCTTCCTAAACCAGGACAAATTATAAGCAGTACTGCGAATCTGGCCTTATCTCAACAGTGAGTCCGAACCCCACGACGTCTCATGGCTTCAGGTTAAACACGGGCAAGGAAACCTCCCACTGGTTCCCACGTACCGCCCTCCCTCGGCTGATGGATCAATACCCCCCCCCCCCCTCTCTGAGTAGAACCATCCTTAGAGGATGGCAAGGGCACAGAGTGTGCTCTGGGGGTGGGGCGGGGGGGATTTCAGTGCCCACCACCAAGGGTGGCTCAGAGACAGCAGCATTCCGGATCGAGCTGGTCGGGTCCGAAAGGACATCGCTGCTGGACTGGGGTCTGGGGCAGGTTGGGGTGTGGGGTGAGGGGGGGAACCAACAGGAGGGAGAAACACCCCTCCCCTCATCCTCACCAACCAGCCGGCTGCAGATGTATCTGTCCATGACCGTATCGGTAAGAGTGACCACCGCACTGTCCTTATGGAGACAAAGTCCCACCTTCCCATTGAGAATCCCCTCCATTGGGTTGGGTGGCTCCATCCCCAATGGGACAGACTTCAAACAGACCCAGCAGCTCAAGACTGGGACATCCATGAGGTGCTGTGGGCCATCAACAGCAGCAGAACGGTCCTCCAGCACAATCTGGAACCTCGTGGCCCGGTATATCCCCCCCCCCCACACTCACCCATTACCGTCAAGCCAGGGGGTCAACCCTGGTTCAATGGAGAGTGCAGGAGGGCATGCTGGGAGCAGCACCAGGCATACCCTGAGGATGAGGTGACAAACAAAGACGTAGGCCATTCGGCCCCTTGAGCCATTCAATAAGATTATGGCCGATCTGGCTCCCCCACATTTCCAACCATACCTGATAACCTTTGACCCCCTTGTTTATCGAAAATCTATCCACCTCTGCCTTACAAAAACCCGACTTGCACCACCTTTTGAGAAGGGGATGCCCAAAGGCACCTGACCCTCTGAGAAAAAAACTTTTTCACCTCAGCTGTGTTATAAATGTGGATTTTTAAACATAATTCTACACTCTACAATAAGAAGGAACATCATCTCCACCACTGAGGGTCAGTCAAACAGTTGACGGTCAGCATCTTTTTCTCCCCCACAGTTGAAACATCTCATACTCGAGGGGCAGGTATTTCAGGTGAGACGGGGCAAGTTCAAAGGAGGTGTGTAAGCAGCACGTTTGTTTACAGAGAGCGAGAGGAATGTGGGTCGGGGGTGGAGGCAGGTATGATAGGGGGTGTTTAAGGGGGTTTTAGGTAAGCACACGAAACGGCAAAAGGAATGGAGCGAGGACAGGCAGAAGGGATTAGTTTAGTTTGGCGTCCTGTGTGGCACAACAGTGTGAGCCGAAGGATCCATTCCTCAAATATTGCTCAGTCCTTGGAATGTAGGAGTTGGGGACGCCATGTTGGGGTTGTACAGGACATTGGTGAGGCCTTGTCTGGAGCACTGTGTCCAGTTATTGCTCAGCCCTTTGAGTGTAGGAGTTGGGGACACCACGTTGGGGTTGTACAGGACATTGGTGAGGCCGCGTCTGGAGCACTGTGTCCAGTTCCGGGCGTCCTGCTACAGGAAGGAGATTATTAACCCGGAGAGGGTTCAGAAGGGATTTACCAGGCGGATGGCAGGAATGGGGAGTTTGAGTCATAAGGAGAGACTGGGACTTTTTTTCATTGGTCAGTAGGAGATTCACAGGTGACCTTACTGATGTTTATAAAAATACTGAGAGGTTCAGATTGGGTTAATGGTACGCATTTTTCCTCCAGGATGGGGGATTTTAAGACTAGGGGAGCATGTTTTTAAGGTGAGAGGAGAGACATTTCAAAATAAAACATGAGGGGCAAATGTTTTACACAAAGAGTGGCTCGTGTGTGGAATGAACTTTGAGGAAGTGGTGGATGCGGGTACAGTTACAACATTGAAAAGGACATTTGGATAAGGACATGACTAGGAAAGGTTTAGAGGGATATGGGCCAGGAGCAGGCAGGTGGGACTAGTTTAGTTTGGGATTATGGTCGGCATGGACTGGTTGGGCCGAAGGGTCTGCGTCTGCGCTGTCTGACTCTATGAGCATTCTAGGTACTAGTCTCGTAAACCTTTAAATGAACTCACTTACAGCATCCTTAAATAAGGGCAACTGATGCTGTGCTCAGTACTCTCACCAATGCCCTGTCTAACTCAAATATAGCCTCCCTATTCTTGTATTCAATCAACCTCAGAGTAAATCGTAACATTGTATGAGCTACCGCATTGTTCAGTCCGAGACTCCCAAGCCATTTGTCCAGTTGAGCACACACAAGGTTCCAGTTGCGATCCCAACCCGAAAAAGCAAACCCACTTATCCCTACTTTGTCGCCTGCTCACCAGCCATGCTTATACCCATGCCAATACCTTACCCTCTTACTCCACAAGCTTTTATCGTCCAATACTCTTCTGGTGACAAAACCACTGACTCTCCTTTATCTGCAGCACGTTTTGCTTTTTAAAATTGTTGAAGCATCTCTTCCGCCAAACCATGTTGACTCTGCCCGACTAGCTCAATTTCTTTGTGAATGCCCTCCTAAACTTTTAGGACTAGCTCCTTACATTGCCGCCCGACAGATGTTACACAAAGTGACGGATAGCTTCCTGCTTTCATGCCTCCCTTTCTTTTTTGAAATAAAGGAGTCACCGTCCGCGGTTTTTTCAAGCGGGGAGTATTCAATCACACTCCTGACTTGTGCCCAGTGCATGATGGACAGGTTTCGTGGAGTCAGGGAGAATGACTCGGCCCAGTGTTCCTCACCTCTGACCTGCTCTTGGAGCCACGGTGTTTATGTGGTGAGACCAGTTGAGCTCCTGGTCAAAGGTCGCCGCCACCAAGATGTTGACAGCGAGGGATTCAGCGATGGCAACACCATTGAATGTCAAGGGACACTCAGCTCCTGATCTCGTTACAGCCTTGGTTCAAACGTGGACAAAAGAGCTGAATTCCAGAGGGGAGGGGAGAGGGACAACCCTGGACATCAAGGAGCCCTGGCAAAACTGGTGGTAATCAGGGGGTCAACTTTCCGCTGGTTAGAGTCATATCTGACACATAAGGGAAGATGGCCGTGGTTGTTGGAGAGTCAGTCTGCAGGAGTCCCTCAGGGTAGTGTCCTTGGCCCCAACCACCTTCAGCTGCTTCATCAACGACCGTCCCTCTCTCACAAGGTCCGACGTGGGGATGTTCGCCAACGATTGCACAATGTTTGGCAGCATTTGTGACTCCTCAGAGACTGAAGTAGTCCGTTTCCAAATGCAGTGAAAGCTACACTATACCCAGGCTTGGGCGAACAAGTGACAAGAAAGATTCATGCCATACAAATGCCAGGCTATGACCATCTCCCATAACCACTGTCCTTTGACATTCAATGGTGTTACTGAACTCCCCCCCCCCCCCCATCAACATTTGCAGATGACACAAAGATTGGTGGAGTAGCAGAAAGCATAGGGGACTGTCAAAGAGTACAGGAGAATATGGACAGACTGGAGAGTTGGGTGGAGAAGTGGCAGATGGGAGTTCGATCGTGGCAAATGTGAGGTGATGTATTTTGGAAGGTCTAATTCTAGACTAAACTATACTGTAAATTGGAAGAGCCTTGGGAAAAGTTGATGAGCAGAGAGATCTGGGAGTTCAGGTCCATTGTACCCTGAAGGTGGCTGCACACGTGGATAGAGTGGTCAAGAAGGCATATGGTATGCTTGCCTTCGCCAGACAGGGTATTCAATATAAGAGCTGGCAGGCCATGTTAAAATTGTACAAGACTTTGGTTAGGTCACATTTAGAATACTGTGTACAGTTCGGGTCTGGATGTGGACGCTTTGGAGAGGGTGTACAGAAGGCAGACAAGGATGTTGCCTGGTATGGAAGGTGCTAGCTATGAAGAGAGGTTGAGTAGATGTTTTCATTGGAAAAAAGGAGAAAGACGGGGGACCTGATTGAGGTCTACAAAATCGTGAAGGGTATAGACAAGGGTGGTTGGAGGGAAGCTTTTTGCCAGGGATTCAAGAACGGGAGGAGAAGGTTTAAGGGGGATACACGCAGCAAGTAGTTTACACAGAGGGTGGTAGGTGCCTGGAACACATTGCCAGTCGAGGTAGTAGAGGCAGGAATGGTAGATTCATTTAAGGTGTGTCTGGACAGATGCAGGAGTAGGTGGGGAGCAGAGGGATACAGATCCTGAGGAATTCAATAGGTTTAAACAGTGGATTTGGATCAGCACAGGCTTGGAGGACTGTTCCTGGCTGTACATTTTCTTTGTTCTTTGTTATCCTGGGGGTTACCATTGACCAGAAACTGAAATGGACTAGCCACATAGATACAGTGGCTACAAGAGCAGGTCAGAGGCTGGGAATCCTGCAGTGACTCCCCTCCCGAATCCCCAAAGCCTGTCCCACCATCTACAAGGCATAAGTCACGAGTGTGATGGAATAATATCCATTTGTCCTGGATGGGGGCAGCTCCAACAATACTTGACCCCATCCAGGTCAAAGCTGTCCACTTGATTGGCCCCACACCCACAAACATCCCCTCCCTCTCTCCCCTCAACCCCCCCCCCCACCACCGATGCTCAGTCGCAGCAGTGTGGGCCATCTACAAGATGCCCTGCAGAAATTCCCCAAAGATCCTCAGGCAGCACCTTCCAAACCCCACGGCCACTTCCATCCAGAAGGACAAGGGGCAGGAGATACATGGGAACGCCAGCCCCCTGCGAGTTCCCCTCCGAGCCCCTCACCATCCCGACTCGGAAATATATCGCCGTTCCCCTGAGTGTGGCTGGGTCAGAATCCTGGAATTCCCTCCCTCAGGGCATTGTGGGTCTACCCACAGCACATGGGGGTCAAGAAGGCAGCTCACCCCCACCCTCGGGGGGGGGCAACTAGGGATGGATAACAATAGTCAGTGAGGCCCACATCTCATAAAAACAATCAAATGAGCAAGAAGAACCGATTAAGAGAGACAAAAACAGGCAGCGAGAGAGCTATAGCAGCAGCAAAGGCAACACCAGAATGGCATGACACACTGGAGAGAGAGAGAGAGAGAGAGAGAGAGAGAGAGAGAGTGAATGAGAGAGTGAGGAGGGACACACAAAACTAGATGGGGGGGGGGGGGGGGGCTGGGAGGGGAGCGACAGGGGGGGGGGTGGGTGGGAAC
>NC_092785.1:35090256-35132288 GCF_047496795.1 Chiloscyllium punctatum | reverse complement strand
GGCATCAGTCTGTTCCCCCTATCGGAGGGGAATTAACCCCCTCACCCACCCTCTCCCCATTTACACACACCGGGCAGTCTGTTCCCCCTATCGGAGGGGGATTAACCCCCTCACCCACCCTCTCCCCATTTACACACACCGGGCAGTCAGTCTGTTCCCCCTATCGGAGGGGAATTAACCCCCTCACCCACCCTCTCCCCATTTACACACACCGGGCAGTCTGTTCCCCCTATCGGAGGGGGATTAACCCCCTCACCCACCCTCTCCCCCATTTACACACACCGGGCAGTCTGTTCCCCCTATCGGAGGGGGGATTAACCCCTCACCCACCCTCTCCCCATTTACACACACCCGGGCAGTCTGTTCCCCCTATCAGAGGGGGGTTAACCCCCTCACCCATCCTCTCCCCATTTACACACACCGGGCAGTCTGTTCCCCCTATAGGAGGGGGATTAACCCCCTCACCCACCCTCTCCCCATTTACACACACCGGGCAGTCTGTTCCCCCTATCGGAGGGGGGATTAACACCCTCACCCACCCACTCCCCATTTACACACACCGGGCAGTCTGTTCCCCTTCTCGGAGGGGGATTAACCCCCTCACCCACCCTCTCCCCATTTACACACACCGGGCAGTCTGTTCCCCCTATCGGAGGGGGATTAACCCCCTCACCCACCCTCTCCCCATTTACACACACCGGGCAGTCTGTTCCCCCTATCGGAGGGGGGTTAACCCCCTCACCCACCCTCTCCCCATTTACACACACCGGGCAGTCTTCCCCCTATCGGAGGGGGATTAACCCCCTCACCCACCCTCTCCCCATTTACACACACCGGGCAGTCTGTTCCCCCTATCGGAGGGGGGATTAACCCCCTCACCCACCCTCTCCCCATTTACACACACCGGGCAGTCTGTTCCCCCTATCGGAGGGGGGATTAACCCCCCTCCCCCACCCTCTCCCCATTTACACACACCGGGCAGTCTGTTCCCCCCTATCGAAGGGGGGGGAATTAACCCCCCTCACCCACCCTCTCCCCATTTACACCACACCGGGCAGTCTGTTCCCCCTATCGGAGGGGGGATTAACCCCCTCACCCACCCTCTCCCCATTTACACACACCGGGCAGGCCGGGAGAGGAGTGTGGGTAGGTGCGAGGTGAAGGAGTGAGGGGACAGAATGAGGGGAATAGGTTCAGAAGGCAATGCAATAGAAGAGGGAGGGGTGCGTGGAGGGGGGCTGAGGAGATGGTACAATGAGCAGAGGCAGAGGGAGGAAGGAATGAGGACAGAGAGCTTGCAGAAGGAACTACAGGAGAGGGAGGGCGGAGAGGGAGTGAAGGGAGGGTAGGAATGAATGAGACAAGGGTGGGGAGGAAGCAGGGACGTGAGGAGTTACAGGAGTGAGTGAAGGAAGGAGCAGAGTGTGGTTAGTGGGGAAAGAGTACGGGGTTCTGGAGGCGCGCAAAGGAGGTATGGAGTGAGCAAGGTGGAGGAAGAATGGGGGAGGAACGGGTTCAGGAGGAGGGGGAGTGTGGGTGGACGAGGGGGGAGTGTGGGTGGACGAGGGGGAGTGTGGGTGGACGAGGGGGAGTGTGGGTGGACGAGGGGGAGTGTGGGTGGACGAGGGGGAGTGTGGGTGGACGAGGGGGAGTGTGGGTGGACGAGGGGGAGTGTGGGGTGGACGAGGGGGAGTGTGGGTGGACGAGGGGGAGTGTGGGTGGACGAGGGGGAGTGTGGGTGGACGAGGGTGGAGTGTGGGTGGACGAGGGGAGTGTGGGTGGACGAGGGGGAGTGTGGGTGGACGAGGGGGAGTGTGGGTGGACGAGGGGGAGTGTGGGTGGACGAGGGGGAGTGTGGGTGGACGAGGGGAGTGTGGGTGGACGAGGGGAGTGTGGGTGGACGAGGGGGAGTGTGGGGTGGACGAGGGGGAGTGTGGGTGGACGAGGGGGAGTGTGGGTGGACGAGGGGGAGTGTGGGTGGACGAGGGGGAGTGTGGGTGGACGAGGGGAGTGTGGGTGGACGAGGGGGAGTGTGGGTGGACGAGGGGGAGTGTGGGTGGACGAGGGGGAGTGTGGGTGGACGAGGGGAGTGTGGGTGGACGAGGGGGAGTGTGGGTGGACGAGGGGAGCACGAGGGCGGGGGGGAGCACAAGCGGAAAGAACTTGGGGCAAGTGGGGTGAGTGCAATGGGGGGGGGTGAGGAAGCATGAGAGGGGACCAGAGGAGTGCAGTGGGGGTGGTGGGGAAGTGCGGGGTGGAGGGGGGGACGGAGGAGCCAGGGGGGGGCAGTGTGACAAGAGGGGTGGGAGTGCGAATGGGGGAGGAAGTGTGAGGGGAGTGGGGGAGGAAGGAGAGGGAGGAGCACGAGGAGGATGAATGCGAGGGGAGAGGGGAAGCGCGGGGGGGGTGTAGGAGTGTTTGGGAGGAGAGGGATGAGGGGAGGGGGGAGCGCGAGGGGAAAGGAGGGAGTTGGGAGAGCGCAAGAGGAGAGCGTGAGGGGGAGTGCATGAGGGGAGGGGGAGGAGCGCGAGGGGAGTGAGGGTGCGCGAGGGGGAGGGAGGGGGAGGAGCGCGAGGGGAGGGAGGGGGAGGAGCGCGAGGGGAGGGAGGGGGAGGAGCGCGAGGGGGAGGAGCACGAGGGGGGGAGAGGAGGGGGAGGAGCGCGAGGGGGAGGGAGGGGGAGGAGAGCCGAGGGGGAGGGAGGGGGGAGGAGCGCGAGGGGGAGGGAGGGGGAGGAGCGCGAGGGGGGAGGGAGGGGGAGGAGCGCGAGGGGGAGGAGGCACACGCGACAAAAGGTGTGTGTGTGTGAGAATGGGGATGGGGGAGGGGAAGGTGAGGGATGGAGAGCGTGCGACAAGAGGAGTGGGAGGGGGAGCGCGAGGCAGGTAATGGTTGCGAGGGCGGGAGGCGAGGTGTTGTCCGCAGTGCGCCTCCTCCGGGCGGGGCAGAGGGGGGAGGGGGAGGGGCGGTGATGGTGTCGAGGATCCGCCCGCACTCTCTCTGTGTCCTGGTCCGTCCGACTCTGTCTCAGTCCCCCGGCCCGATCGCACCGACTCTCCCGGTCGCCCGGATGCTGGAAAGGTGGGGGGGGGCGGGGGAAATGGGAATGGATATGGAGGAGGGGAGGGGGGCGGGGGGGGGGAGGAAGGAGGGGAGGGTGGAGGGAGGTGGGGGGGGGGGAGGGAGGTGGAGGTGAGGGGGGAGGAAGGGAGGGGCGGGCCAACGGGAGGGGGGCGGGGCAGATTGTGGAAGGGGGCGGGGGGTCAGGTTGTGGAAGGGGGGGCGGGGGGGTGGGGTATCAGTCCCTCAGGGGCGGGGGGTGGGGTGAGGCCGCCGCTGCCCCCCCCTGCTCCGTCTCTGCCCCGTTCTCGCTCACCCAGCGCCGTTTGAAGCGCAGTTTGAGGGGCATGAGGGGAGCTGCCAGGCTCGGCCCCGCGAGAGGAGCTGGAGGCCGGGGCTGGGGCTGGGGCCGGGCTGGGGCTGGGGCTGGGGTCGGGGCTGGGGCTGGGGGTCGGGGCCGGGGGTCGGGGCCGGCTGGTGAGGCGCGGGGCTGGGCCCGGCGAAGGTCGCGTCGGCGGTGCGGGGCTTGCGGCCGGGTGGCGGGGCCTGGAGCCTGATGCTGGGGGCGGGCGGCTCGTCCTCGACGGCGGGGGGGGGTGTGGGTGTGGGTGTGGGTGACCGGGACCGGGTACCGGGCCAGCGGGAAGGAGCGTGGACTCAGGTGGTACTGGTAGACGGAGCGGGCGTGGGCCTGCAGCCACAGGCTCATCTCCTCGGGGTTGAAGCTGAAGCGCACCCCCCCCTGGGGCCCGGGCCCGGTCCTGGTGCCGGTCCGGGGCTCAGGCCGAAGCCGGGCCCCAGGGGCGGCCCCCCGGGGGAGAAGGGGCTGACCGCCTCCGGCTGGTACAGCCGCACGGCGGCGGGGGCCGGAGGCGGGTAGCGGAGCCTGGCCTCCTGCTCCGGGGATGCCCGGCGGCGGGCTGCAGCTGCCAACGCCGCCCCGGTGCTGCCGCTGGTGCTGCGCTGCAACAAGCCGGGGACAGGGGCTCCGGGCCCGGGGAAGGTGAACAGGGAAGAGCCGCTGGGGATGGGGGGAGCGCTCTGGGGAACGGCACCTGCCAACAGCAAAGGGGGAACGGGAGAGGGGTGGGGGTGGTGGGGGGGGGTGGTGGGAGAGAGGGAGAGGAGGGAGGGGAGAGAGAGGGAGAGGAGGGAGGGGAGAGAGAGGGAGAGGAGGGAGGGGAGAGAGAGGGAGAGGAGGGAGGGGAGAGAGAGTGGAGAGGAGGGAGGGGAGAGGAGGGGAGGGGAGAGAGAGGAGAGGAGGGAGGGGAGAGAGAGAGGGAGAGGAGGGAGGGGGAGAGGGGGGAGGGAGGGAGGGTGGGAGAGAGGGAGAGGAGGGAGGGGAGAGAGAGGGAGAGGAGGGAGGGGAGAGAGAGAGGGAGAGGAGGGAGGGGAGAGAGAGGGGAGAAGAGGGAGGGGGAGAGAGAGGGAGAGGAGGGAGGGGAGAGAGAGGGAGAAGAGGGAGGGGAGAGAGAGGGAGAGGAGGGAGGGGAGAGGGGGGAGGGAGGGAGGTGGGAGAGAGGGAGAGGAGGGAGGGGAGAGAGAGGGAGAGGAGGGAGGGGAGAGAGAGAGGGAGAGGAGGGAGGAGAGAGAGGGAGAAGAGGGAGGGGAGAGAGAGGGAGAGGAGGGAGGGGAGAGAGAGAGGGAGAGGAGGGAGGGGAGAGAGAGGGAGGGGAGAGAGAGAGGGAGAGGAGGGAGGGGAGAGAGAGGGAGAAGAGGGAGGGAGAGAGAGGGAGAGGAGGGAGGGGAGAGGAGGGAGTTTGGAGGGGGGGAGAGGGGGGGTGGTGGGAGGGGAGAGGAGGAAGAAGAGGGAGGGGGATGGCAAATATAAATAAACAAAACATTAGACGTTGCAATTAGAGAAAGTTCATCTTCCAAATGCAGAGAGAGCAAGCTGATGGGGGAGGCAAAGACAGGGAATGTCCCACAGACAGACACACACACACACACACACACAGATGGACAGGAGAGGCTCCTCGGATGCGGCCTGCCCTACTGTGCTTTTCCAGCACCACTCTGATCTGAACTCGGGGTTTCCAGCATCCGCGGCCGTCATTTTTGCCTTGGAGAGGGATTAGACTTCCAGGGGGACAGGGCGAGAGTGGGTACCGCAGATGCTGGGGATGAGTGTGGCGCTGGGAAAGCACAGCCTGGGTCAGGCAGCATCCCAGGAGTATCCCAATGAAGGGCTTTTGCCCTTCCTTGTCGACTCTCCTGCTCCTTGGGATGCTGCCTAACCCAGGCTGTGCTTTCCCAGCACCGCACGCTCTAATCCTGACTCTAACCTCCAGCAGCTGCAATACTCACTTCACCTTGGACATTCCCCCCCACCCCAAATCCCACACTCTCTCCTGGCCACTGGACGTCTAATCCCTGTCCTGTAGACCTCCGTGACATTCCCTGTCTCTGCCTCTCCTCCCCCACCCCAATCACCTTGCTCTCTGTTTTGGAAGATGTCTCAAAGATTAAACAGTGTGAGTGAATTAACCGACAGATTTTTTTTTTTTTAAGGTTAGAACTGCTATGGTGCGGAACAGGCCCTTTCGCCCAACGGGGGCAGCACAGTGGTTAGCGCTGCTGCCTCACGGCGCCAGGGACCCAGGTTCGATTCAGCCTTGGGTGACTGTGTGCGTGGAGTTGGCACGTTCTCCCCGTGTCGGCGTGGGTTTCCTCCGGGTGCTCCGGTTTCCTCCCACAGTCCAAAGATGTGCAGGTTAGGGTGAACTGGCCGAGCTAAATTGCCCCATAGTGTTGGGTGCATTAGTCAGAGGGAAAAGGGTCTGGGAAGGTTGGTGTGGACTTGTTGAGCTGAAGGGCCTGTTTCACACACTGTAGAGGAATCTAATCTAATCCAAATACAAAATCCACAGTTACCCTCCGAAGAGGAACCCACCCAGACCCATTCCCCCTACCCGTATTACTTACTAATACTCCCGACTGATTACTCCCGACTGATGCATCTCACACTGTAGGTCATTTAGCAAGGCCAACTCACTTGACCTGCGCACCTTTGGATTGTGGGAGGAAAGCATGCAGAATGTGCAAACTCTCAGAATGGAGAGATCACAGAATCTCTACAGTGCGGTAAGGAGCCACTTGGCCCATCGAGATGGCACAGCCCATCTGAAGGGCATCCCGCCCACTCCCCTGTCCTGGTAGCCCCACATTTCCCATCGCCGTTCCACCCTAACCTGTACATCTTCGGACTGTGGGAGGAAACCGGAACACCTGGAGGGAAACCCACGCAGACACGGGGAGAAGGTGCAAATTCCACACACAGTTATCAGAGGCTGGAATCGAACCTGGGTCCCTGGCACTGTGAGTCACCGTGTCAGCCTTGGGATAACGGATTTGCACCCTGTCTTCTCATCTCAGCCTGAACCCCGTTTCTGACAGCCTACTACTCTCACTCGCTCACCAAAGCCTGGCATAATTCTCACTGGCCAGGATGTACACCCTTCTCTGAGTAACGTCGGACTTCCAGTCTGCGAACACACCAGACTCAGACTCCTGCAAATCTCTTATTCACAAATAGATCACCATGAACGCCTCAATTAGATTCCAATCTGTAGTTCACTCCCTGACATCTGTTATTCTATGCATAAACCATCTGAAATCCGCGATGAGATTGCAGTCTGTAACTAACTCCTGGGTATCTGTAATTTGACATACAACCCACTCTGAATTCCTCAATAAGATTCCAGTCTGTAACTCCCTCCCGGGGTATCTGTTATTCTGTATATAACCCACCCTGAACACCTCGATTAGATTCCAGTCTGTAACTCACTCCCGGGGTATCTGTTATTCTGTATATAACCCACCCTGAACCCCTCGATTAGATTCCAGTCTGTAACTCACTCCCGGGTATCTGTTATTCTGTATATAACCCACCCTGAACCCCTCGATTAGATTCCAGTCTGTAACTCACTCCCGGGGTATCTGTTATTCTGTATATAACCCACCGTGAACACCTCGATTAGATTCCAGTCTGTAACTCACTCCGGGTATCTGTTATTCTGTATATAACCCACCCTGAACCCCTCGATTAGATTCCAGTCTGTAACTCACTCCCGGGGTATCTGTTATTCTGTATATAACCCACCCTGAACCCCTCGATTAGATTCCAGTCTGTAACTCACTCCCGGGGTATCTGTTATTCTGTATATAACCCACCCTGAACCCCTCGATTAGATTCCAGTCTGTAACTCACTCCGGGGTATCTGTTATTCTGTATATAACCCACCCTGAACCCCTCGATTAGATTCCAGTCTGTAACTCACTCCCGGGGTATCTGTTATTCTGTATATAACCCACCCTGAATCCCTCGATTCGATTCCAGTCTGTAACTCACTCCTGGCTATGTGTAATTCTAAATATAAACCACACTGATCCCTCCATTAGATTCCAGACTGTAATGCACTTATGCATGTCTGTTATTCAATTTAAAACCCACCCTGAATCCCTCGATTAGATTCCCATCTTACTCCTGGGAGCCTGTTATGTATAAAAGCCACCCCAATCGCTTTGATTCGGTCCCAGTCTGTAACTCACTCCCAGGTATCTGATATTCTGTACATATACCACCCGGGCCCCTTGATTAGATTCCAGACTATCTATACATAAACAACGCTGAACCCCTCAATCATATGCTAGTCTGTAACTTGCTTCGGGGTAGCTGTTATTCGATATATAACCCACCCTGAACCCCTCAATTAGATTCCAGTCTGTAACTCACTCCTGGGGTATCTGTTATTCTGTATATAACCCACCCTGGACCCCTCGATTAGATTCCAGTCTGTAACGCACTCCCGGGTATCTGTTATTCTGTATATAACCCACCCTGAACCCTTTGATTAGATTCCAGTCTGTAACTCACTCCCGGGTATCTGTTATTCTGTATATAACACACACTGAATCCCTCAATTAGTTTCCATTCTGTTACTCACTCCTGGTATTCTTATTTGAAATATTAATAACCTCTATCCCATTGATGAGATTCCAGTCTGTAACTCACTCCCGGGTATCTGTTATTCTGTATATAACCCACCCTGAACCCTTTGATTAGATTCCAGTCTGTAACTCACTCCCGGGTATCTGTTATTCTGTATATAACCCACCCTGGACCCCTCGATTAGATTCCAGTCTGTAACGCACTCCCGGGTATCTGTTATTCTGTATATAACCCACCCTGAACCCCTCGATTAGATTCCAGTCTGTAACTCCCTCCCGGGGTATCTGTTATTCTGTATATAACCCACCCTGAACCCCCTCGATTAGATTCCAGTCTGTAACTCACTCCCGGGGTATCTGTTATTCTGTATATAACCCACCCTGAACCCCTCGATTAGATTCCAGTCTGTAACTCCCTCCCGGGGTATCTGTTATTGTGTATATAACCCACCCTGAACCCCTCAATTAGATTCCAGTCTGTAACTCACTCCCGGGTATCTGTTATTCTGTATATAACCCACCCTGAACCCCTCGATAAGATTCCAGTCTGTAACTCACTCCCGGGGTATCTGTTATTGTGTATATAACCCACCCTGAACCCCTCGATTAGATTCCAGTCTGTAACTCACTCCCTGGTATCTGTTATTCTGTATATAACCCACCCTGAACCCCTCGATTAGATTCCAGTCTGTAACTCACTCCCGGGGTATCTGTTATTGTGTATATAACCCACCCTGAACCCCTCGATGAGATTCCAGTCTGTAACTCACTCCCGGGTATCTGTTATTCTGTATATAACCCACCCTGAACCCCTCGATGAGATTCCAGTCTGTAACTCACTCCCTGGTATCTGTTATTCTGTATATAACCCACCCTGAACCCCTCGATTAGTTTCCAGTCTGTTACTCACTCCTGGTATTCTTATTTGAAATATTAATGACCTCTATCCCATTGATGAGATTCCAGTCTGTAACTCACTCCCGGGGTATCTGTTATTCTGTATATAACCCACCCTGAACCCCTCGATTAGATTCCAGTCTGTAACTCACTCCCGGGGTATCTGTTATTCTGTATATAACCCACCCTGAACCCCTCAATTAGATTCCAGTCTGTAACTCACTCCCGGGGTATCTGTTATTCTGTATATAACCCACCCTGAACCCCTCGATTAGATTCCAGTCTGTAACTCCCTCCCGGGGTATCTGTTATTCTGTATATAACCCACCCTGAACCCCTCGATTAGATTCCAGTCTGTAACTCACTCCCGGGGTATCTGTTATTCTGTATATAACCCACCCTGAACCCCTCGATTAGATTCCAGTCTGTAACTCACTCCTGGGTATCTGTTATTCTGTATATAACCCACCCTGAACCCCTCGATTAGATTCCAGTCTGTAACTCACTCCCGGGGTATCTGTTATTCTGTATATAACCCACCCTGAACCCCTCGATTAGATTCCAGTCTGTAACTCACTCCCGGGGTATCTGTTATTCTGTATATAACCCACCCTGAACCCCTCGATTAGATTCCAGTCTGTAACTCACTCCCGGGTATCTGTTATTCTGTAGATAAACCACCCTGAACCCCTCGATTAGATTCCAGTCTGTAACTCCCTCCCGGGGTATCTGTTATTCTGTATATAACCCACCCTGAACCCCTCGATTAGATTCCAGTCTGTAACTCACTCCCGGGGTATCTGTTATTCTGTATATAACCCACCCTGAACCCCTCGATTAGATTCCAGTCTGTAACTCACTCCCGGGGTATCTGTTATTCTGTATATAACCCACCCTGAACCCCTCGATTAGATTCCAGTCTGTAACTCACTCCCGGGGTGTCTGTTATTCTGTATATAACCCACCCTGAACCCCTCGATTAGATTCCAGTCTGTAACTCACTCCTGGGGTATCTGTTATTCTGTATATAACCCACCCTGAATCCCTCGATTAGATACCAGTCTGTAACTCACTCCCGGGGTATCTGTTATTCTTTATATAACCCACCCTGAACCCCTCGATTAGATTCCAGTCTGTAACTCCCTCCCAGGTATCTGTTATTCTATATATAACCCACCCTGAACCCCTCGATTAGATTCCAGTCTGTAACTCACTCACTGGTATCTGTTATTCTGTATATAACCCACCCTGAACCCCTCGATGAGATTCCAGTCTGTTACTCACTCCCTGGTATCTGTTATTCTGTATATAACCCACCCTGAACCCCTCGATTAGATTCCAGTCTGTAACTCACTCCCGGGTATCTGTTATTCTGTAGATAACCCACCCTGAACCCCTCGATTAGATTCCAGTCTGTAACTCACTCTTGGGTATCTGTTATTCTGTAGATAAACCACCCTGAACCCCTCGATTAGAGTCCAGTCTGTAACGCACTCCCGGGCTATCTGTTATTCTATATATAACCCACCCTGAACCCTTCGATTAGGTTCCAGTCTGTAACTCACTCCCAAGGTATCTGTTATTCTGTATATAACCCACCCCAAATCCCTTGATTAGATTCCAGTCTGTAACTCACTCTTGGGTATCTGTTATTCTGTAGATAAACCACCCTGAACCCCTCGATTAGATTCCAGTCTGTAACGCACTCCCGGGCTATCTGTTATTCTATATATAACCCACCCTGAACCCTTCGATTAGGTTCCAGTCTGTAACTCACTCCCGAGGTATCTGTTATTCTGAATATAACCCACCCCAAATCCCTTGATTAGATTCTAGTCTGTAACTCACACCCAGGTATCTGTTATTCTGTATATAACCCACCCTGAACCCCTCGATTAGATTCCAGTCTGTAACTCACGCCCAGATATCTGTTATTCTGTCTATAACCCACCCTGAACCCCTCGATTAGATTCCAGTCTGTAACTCCCTCCCGGGGTATCTGTTATTCTGTATATACCCCACCCTGAACCCCTCGATTAGATTCCAGTCTGTAACTCCCTCCCGGGTATCTGTTATTCTGTATATAACCCACCCTGAACCCCTCGATTAGATTCCAGTCTGTAACTCCCTCCCGGGGTATCTGTTATTCTGTCTATAACCCACCCTGAATCCCTCGATTAGATTCCAGTCTGTAACTCACTCCCGGGGTATCTGTTATTCTGTATATACCCCACCCTGAACCCCTCGATTAGATTCCAGTCTGTAACTCCCTCCCGGGGTATCTGTTATTCTGTATATAACCCACCATGAACCCCTCGATTCGATTCCAGTCTGTAACTCACTCCCTGGTATCTGTTATTCTGTATATAACCCACCCTGAACCCCTCGATTCGATTCCAGTCCATGAGTCCCTCTCCAGAAGGTTGACTCTGACCTTGCATTACACTCACCAGATCCTCGTACGTCGATGAAGGGATAGTTCACCATCAGCATTTTATTGAAGTTAAACTTATAAGTAAATCGTTTCCCTTTGGTTTTGTGGAGAATTCTCTTGTTGTAGTAATACCTGGGTAAAGGAGAGAAAGGTTAGTGATCGGGGGAGACACAGGCATGGGAAGCAGTCGGGAGGTGGGGGAAGAGAGACAGACACACACAGAGAAATGAGGGAGAGACAGAGTTAGAGGCATCGTGACCAAAACATAGAAACAGATGGTGGGGGAAGAGAGAGAATGAGACACACACAGAGCGTGGATGGAGAGAGGGAGGATTAAGAAGGGGCGGGGGGGGGGGGGGGGGGGGGGCAGAATGTGTGTGAGAGAGAGAGATTTGGGGGAATGAAGAATGCAAGAGAAAGAGATATAGGGGGATTGAGAAAGAGAGAGAGAGAGAGCGCGCGAGCGAGAAATGGGGGGGGGGGGTGGAGAATGAGAGAGAGAAATGGGGGCTTGGAGGGTATGTATGAGAGAGAGAGAGAGAGAATGGAAAAGAGAGAAACATGGAAAGAGACAGATGGGGGATGGAGATGGGGGGGGGGGAGGAAGGGAGAATGGTGCAGATGGAGAATGAGAAAGGAAGGGAGGTAAAATGAGAGAGGGGGGAGGGTTGGGAAAATGAGAGAGGAGGTGGGGGATGGGGAATCAGAGGGAGAGTGTGGGGGTTTGGAGAATGGGGGGGGGTGGGGGGCGGGATGCGGATGAGGGAAGCAATTTGTGTTGGGAGGGTTGTGTGGAGAGTGCAGGGTGTTGGAGAAGCAGGGGAAGGGAGACCGAATCGAGATGAAGCCAGATGGGGAGGACACAAAGGGAGGTGGGTCAGAGACATGGGGGGGGAAACAGAGGGTGAGGCGGTGAGATAGGAATGACACAAGTCAAGTCTGGGGCAGAGAGAGAGGGTGATGCTAGGGTTCAGGAGCAGACGGTGGGGGGGGGGGGGGGGGGGGTGACAGTGTGATAGGGGAGACAGCAAAAGAGCAAGAGGTGGAGGGACTGGACATGGGAACCAGATAAAGCGCTGGATAGAGGGAAAAAGCAGAGGGAGGGAAGGCTGGGCAGACAGACAGATGGGGGAGAAAGAGAGGATGAGAGAAACTGTGGGAGCTTTACTCTGTATCTAACCCCGTGCTGTCCCTGTCCTGGGAGTGTTTGATGGGGGGACAGTGTAGAGGGAGCTTGACTCTGTATCTAACCCCGTGCTGTCCCTGTCCTGGGAGTGTTTGATGGGGGGACAGTGTAGAGGGAGCTTGACTCTGTATCTAACCCCGTGCTGTCCCTGTCCTGGGAGTGTTTGACGGGGGACAGTGTAGAGGGAGCTTTACTCTGTATCTAACCCCGTGCTGTCCCTGTCCCTGGGAGTGTTTGATGGGGGGACAGTGTAGAGGGAGCTTTACTCTGTATCTAACCCTGTGCTGTCCCTGTCCCTGGGAGTGTTTGATGGGGAACAGTGTAGAGGGAGCTTTACTCTGTATCTAACCCCGTGCTGTCCCTGTCCTGGGAGGGTTTGATTTTGACTGGCAGACATCGACCTGACCTCGCTGCTTACCTGAGGGCTCGGCTGAGCTTGTCGTAGTTCATTTGAGGTTTACACTTCCTCATTCCCCAGAGCCGAGCCACCTCATCTGGGTCCTTGATGACAAACTCTCCGTAATCTCCCTGCCAGGCGATGACTTCCCGATATTCCTCTTTCCGCAGCAGGTCCAGGATGAAGTGCCAGAGCTGGACCTGGCGACTCCCGGGGCTAGAGTCAGGCTTGTAGGCCCAGTCTGGGTAGGCCAAGCCTGTGAGAGGCAGGCCCCGGAAACATAGAACAGAGACAGGCGGTTAGGGGAATGACACAGCCCAAGATCTGAACCCCTTAAATCATGGCCTGAGACTCAGATACTGGGAGGAAGCCATTCAGTCCATCACGAGCCTGTTAAACAAGACAGGGGAGATAGCCATTCAGCCCCTCTGGAGCCATTCGCACCAGAAGAGAGGAAGAACGTTCAGCCCACTTGAGTCTGTTAGGCCAGAGGAGACTGCTCAGCCCTTCTTGGGGAACAGAAGGAAGCTCATTCACCCTCTCTTCAAGCTGGGAGGAAGGACATTCACCAGACCTCAAGGTGGGCCATTCAGCCCCCCGTTGATTCTGCCCCCCAACATGTCCATCTTCCCTCCACTGTATCCCCAGGCACCCTCCCCATGCCCTGAATGACTTACCCACCGGCCGTGCTCCACCGACGCCACACTCTTTCCTCCCACCCACCCACGCCACACTCTTCCCCCCCACACTCTCTCCTGTCCACGCAGGACGCCATCAAGACGCCATGGGCGGCACGGTGGCACAGTGGTTAGCACTGCTGCCTCACAGCGCCAGAGACCCGGGTTCAACTCCTGCCTCAGGGCGACTGACTGTGTGGAGTTTGCACGTTCTCCCCGTGTCTGCGTGGGTTTCCTCCGGGTGCTCCGGTTTCTTCCCACAGTCCAAAGATGTGCAGGTTAGGGTGAATTGGCCATGCTAAATTGCCCGTAGTGTTAGGTGAGGGGTAGATGTAGGGGTATGGGTGGGTTGGCGGGGCGGTGTGGACTTGTCGGGCCGAAGGGCCTGTTTCCACACTGTAATGTAATCTAATCTAACGACTGCCCGCACCCCTCCCCCCACCTTTGCCCACCGCCCCGTCTAGCCCTCCCGGACCCCCCCCCCAATGCCAGCTCCCCCTGTTGGACATCACCGTCCCCCCCCCCCCCCAGCCTCACCCACCCACCCCCCCCAGCCTAACCCACCCCCCCCCCCCAGCCTCACCCACTCCGTTACTGCTGTCGTCCTCCTCCTCCCCCTCCTCTCCTTTCACCCCGGCGGTCTTCATGGCTCGAGGATGGGAGGGTAAGGGGGCGCGGTGGGGGTGGGGGTGGGGGGTGGGGGTGGGGGCGGTGTGTACGTCCACGTCTCAGAGTCAAAAGGGGGGGGGGGGGGGGGAACAAACAAAACAAAAAAAAAACCAAACAAATTAAACCCAAAGGCAAACTCTACTTTTTTTTTTTGGCCGGCTTGAAAAAGAAACAGTAGGTGCCTTTAAGGAGGGGGGTGGGGGGTGGGGTGGTTGGGAGGGAGGACTTGCCCCTTTAACTGGAGACCCCACATTCCTCCAGGGGGACCATCTTGCCCCCACGAACCCCCCTCCTCCTCCTCGTCGTCCTCCTCCAAGATCCAGTCGCTGCCTGGGCGAGAGCGGAAGTCGTCGCGCCCTTGATGACGCACGTCCTGCCCAGCGTTTGTCCCGGCGACGCCCCGCTGATGACGACGGGTAGAAGACCCGCTGACCGTGACGGCTCCCCCCGTCCCTCCCGCATTTCCAATCCGGGCGGTACACCCCCCCCCCCCGTTACGCCGGAAGGGCCGTGGGGCGACCGAACCTATCGCCGACCGCCGGGCGAGCTCCGACCTGGTTTTTTTTCCCCCCCCCCCGGCTCCCCGAAACGCTCCCACCCCCACCCCCACCGCCACCGCCACCGCCACCGCCACCGCCACCGCCACCGCCGGGCGGCGTCCAAGATGGCGGCGGCCGCCCCTCGAACGAAGGCCGTCGCCATCTTGGTGCGGGGCAAACCGTGAGTGGGACGCGCGTGCGCAACTCCCGCGGGGGGGAAAGAAAATGGCCCGGTGCCATCTTGGTGCGGGGCAAACCGTGAGTGGGACGCGCGTGCGCAACTCCCGCGTGGGGGGGGAAAAAAATGGCCCGGTGCCATCTTGGTGCGGGGCAAACCGTGAGTGGGACGCGCGTGCGCAACTCCCGCGTGGGGGGGGGGGGAAAAATGGCCCGGTGCCATCTTGGTGCGGGGCGGACTACGCATGCGTGACTGCATCCTTGACCAGGGGGAAACAGGTTCCTCTTAAAGGGACCACGCTTGACTTTAAAGTCAAGTCTCAAAGTGGGGGGAGTGTTGGGACAATGTTGAATATCCACTCCACTAGTAACCCAGTGGCCTGAGCTGTTGCTAGTTTGACAGTGGCTCGAATCCCGCTGTGGCAACTTAATTTCAATTCGTAGAATTTAGGGAAGGGGATCTGCCATCCTTACTTGGCCTGGCCTCCATGTGACTCCAGGCCCACAGCAACATGATTGGGTGTTGGCGGGCAACGAGGGATGGGCAATACCAACGTCCCACGAAAGAATGAATAATATATTTTTTAAAATCCTGATTCCCAGAGAGGGGTGGGGGGGGAAAGCAGTCAAGTAAAAGGTGACCCTTTGCTCGGTGGTAATGTTGTTCCTTTTGAAATTTCCCAGCCGGATCAAGGTCAGAAGTCACACAGCACCAGGTTACAGTCCAACTGGTCGCTTTCAGAAGCTTGTGATTTCAAATAAACTTGTTGGACACAACTGGCGTTGCGTGACTTCTGACTCCGTCCACCCCAGTCCAACACTGGCACCTCCACGTCATGGCTAACTGAAGGGTTAGATCAATATATCTCACGCACCAGGGTTTACTTTCCTCCTGTGTTGGTCACAGTGGATGCTACAAGATTCTTGTACAATTATAACATTTAAAAAAACATTTGGACAGGTCCGTGAATAGGAACGTTTGGGAGGGATATGGGCCAAATGCAGGTTCACTTCAGGAAAACCTGGTCAGCACAGACAAGTTGTGACAAAGGGTCTGATTCCGTGCTGTATAGCTCTCTTGAAAAGGCATAAGCCTAAGGCAGAGAGGCACAAAAGGGGTAAATGTAAGGGAATGGGTCTGGGTGGGTTGTGCTTCGGAGGGTCGGTGTGGATTTGTTGGGCCAAAGGGCCTGTTTCCACGCTAAGTAATCTAATCTAATCTAAAACTAAATGCAACTGGCACCACTCAGTGGTTAGCACTGCTGCCTCACAGCACCAGGGACCCGGGTTCGATTCCACCCTCGGGTAACTGTCGGTGTGGAGTTTGCACGTTCTCCCCGTGTCTGCGTGGGTTTCCTCCGGGTGTTCCAGTTCCCTCCCACGATCTAAAGATGTGTAGGTTAGTTGGATTGGCCATGCTAAATTGCCCAATAGTATCCAGGGATGTGCAGGCTAGATGGATTAACCATGGGAAATGGGGGGGGCGGGGGGATGCGTTTATAGGTATAGAATGAGGGGGGTGGGTCTGGGTGGGATGCCCTTTGAAGGGCTGGTCTGGACCCGATGGGCAGAATGTTCAGCTTCTCCACTGTAGAGATTCTATTACACTATAACTCTGTCCTTTGATATTCATTGGTATCACCCACCAGCAACAGAATCCCTCACAAATGGTTTACTATTGATCTGAATCTCAATTGGACGCGCCATACAAACACAACTGTAAGTTAGAGGTTAGTAACTGCAGCAAGTAACTCCCCTCCTGATTCCCGAAGCCCTGTCCCACCATTGACCCCATCCAGGGACAAAGCAGCCTGATTGACCCCACACCCACAAACACCCCGTCACTCCCCCCCCCCCCCCCCCCACCGACGCTCAGTAACAGCAGTGTGGACCATCTCCAAGATGCCCTGCAGAAATTCCCCAAAGATCCTCAGGCAGCACCTTCCAAACCCCACGGCCACTTCCATCCAGAAGGACAAGGGGCAGCAGATTGTGAGACGGAGTTTTACAACCTGGAAACAGGCCCCTCCATCCATGCAGCGAGTCCAATCCGACCACATTCCCAAACTAACCTAATCCCACCTTCCTGCTCCTGGCCCATATCCCTCCCAACCTTTTCCTGTTCAAGTCCTGATCCAAATGTCTTTTAAATGTTCTGACTGGACCTGCATCCACCCCTTCCTCTCGCAGTTCATTCCACATACAAACCACTCTGTTAAAATAAAAACAATAATACCCCTCATATCTTTTTAAAAACTTCCTCCTCTCACCTTATAAGAAGAAAGTGAGGACTGCAGATGCTGCAGACCGGAGTCGAGAGTCTGGGTGCTGGAAAAGCACAGCCTTGGATCAGGCAGCATCCGAGGAGCAGGAGAGTCAACGTTTCAGGCATAACTGATACTGCGGATGTACAGAAGTACAGTGGATGTTGAATATAAAGGGGAATCTGTAACCGGGGAGGATAGAATTTCCAAACGAGGGGCGGAGATGCCACTGAGGAGTGATCGAGTTGAGGGAAGGTTTGTCATTTTATTCCGAAAGTTGTGAACCTTTGAGAATTCTCTCTTTCCAGGAGATAGCAGTAGCTCAGTCACTGAGTATGTCACAGGTACCAAATTCACAGCTGTCTCCAACAAGGGGCACGTGGGTTTGTGTGGGTGCCTTTGAAATGGATAATGGCATTGAGTATGAAACAACTTCATGAAGGCCCGCTATCCCGTCTCCAAGTCACCCTTTATTGACATGTGCTGAGTACGTACTCAGTGGTTAGCACTGCTGCCTCACAGCACCAGGGTCCCAGGTTCAATTGAGTAACTGTCTGTGTGGAGTTTGCACGTTCTCCCCGTGTCTGCGTGGGTTCCCTCTAGGTGCTCCGGTTTCCTCCCACGATCCAAAAAAATGTGCAGGTTAGGGTGAATTGGCCATGCTAAATTGCCCGTAGTGTTAGGTGCATTAGTTAGGGGGAATGGGTCTGGGTGGGTTACTCTTCGGAGGGTCGGTGTGGACTGGTTGGGCCGAAGGGCCTGTTTCCACACTGTAGGGAATCGAATCTAATCAGAGCCAGTTCTGATAGTGAACAGCACCCCTGACTCTCCTGTTTATATTTGATTAAACAATTCACAGTTTACAAAATAATTAACGTTAACAGCTGTATATAGAAAAACAGCAGTTTTACAAGGGGAGAGGAACGGCAAAGCCAGGCCCAAACCCGACTGTTCAACCAGTTTACAGGGAGATGAGGATAAACCTCAAATCCCAGTTTCAGAAACAGTAACAATAATATTTGTACATACAAGACAGTCCAATGATATTTTTTTAAAAGTGCGTACGATACAGATCCCCAGAAACACAGCAAGCCTCTCTCAGCTGTCCCTCCCACCTTCCGGCCACTCTCAGGCAGTCCGCCCCAATGCACCTTCTGGCCCTCGGTCCATCCCATGCCCCTTCCAGCCCTGACACACCCTTCAACCACCTCTAGGACAGCCCGCCCCGGTACCTGCCCGGGGTGACGGCGCTGAGGACGGCCAACCCACCTTCCGGCTCTCGGTCTGCCCCTATGTACCCTTGGGCTCTCACCCACCCCGGTGGGCCGTCCGGCCTGTGGACGACCCCGACACACCTTCCGGCCCCCGCTAGGACCGCCCGTCCCCTTCCCCAGGGACGACAGCACGCAGGGCAGCCTACAAGCCTTCCGGATCTCAGCCTGCCCCTAAGCGCCTTCTGGCTCTCGGCTGCTCTGACACACCACCTGACCGCCTCTAGGACAGCCTGTCCCGACCACCCCTTCTCGGGACAACAGCGCTCAGAACGGCCTACCCACCATCTGGCTCTCGGGGCGACTGGCATCAGGGTGGCCTACCCACCCTCTGGCTCTCGGGGTGACAGCTTTCAGGACGACCTATGAGCATCCCAGCTCACAGTAAGGCCTGCCAGACCCTGGGACACACAAGACAGTGCAGGTGATAAGCCCAACAAGCAACAAGACAGAGTCAATTATCAACAAACAGAGCCCTTTCTGGTACAGAGTCCACTACCACAAACAAGTCCCTTCAAAATGTAGAGTCCATTCCCAGGAATAGAGTCCACTCCAAGCTGCAGAGTCCGTTGCTAAAGACAGAGTCCACTCCCAAAGGCAGCAAATGCACACCCCCACGGCACACAGGTGTTCAAGTCTCCATGGAGTCCTGGAACATCCTTGGAAAACCAGGCCCACTCACAGGAACACAGTATATTGTAAAGGAGCAGTTAACTCACAGGGGGTTTGGTCCACTCCTGAAGGCAAGCTCTTCTCCCAGACTCCAGGATACAGCAAGGGCTCACCTCCCAGCACCCACACCTAGGTGTTCAGTCTTCAGAGGCCTAGTCCCAGGGCTACACTGACTGTAGCAGCAGCCAATACAGAGTGACTCCCCGAAATTGAGAATACTCCGAATCTCCTGTTTATTTTTCTTTTTTTTTTGTCTGACACTCCTGTTCTTTACTTTTTTCTTTTTCTTTTCCCCATACTACCACCTAACTATGGTTGAGCTTAATTTTCCCCCCCCCACACCCATGGTGTGTGTGTGTGTAGGTGTGAGACACAGTGAGAGACACAAAGTGTACGAATCTTTATTCAATTTCCACCACCAGGAAGTTAGGAAAAACACCCGAGTGGCCAGTGACAAGCACTGCCCTTCACATCAAAGGGCAGTGTTGTGTGAGCAAAACAGTGAAGGGGGAGGGCAGGGATTAAATCAAAATAGAGTTGGAGGGGGAAATAATGCACTCCACTCCCTGCGGCGCCCACCTCTCCCTGAACGACTCCAGGGTGTTGGTGGACACCGCGTGCTCCTTCTCCAAGGACACCCGGGCTCTAACGTAACCCCGGAAGAGGGGCAGGCAGTCGGCCCTAACGACCCCCTCCACGGCCCGCTGCCTGGACCTGTTGATGGCCAGTTTGGCCAGGCCCAGGAGCAGACCCACGAGGAGGTCCTCGGACCTGCCCTCCCTCCTCCGTACCGGGTGCCCGAAGATCAGGAGCGTGGGACTGAAGTGCAGCCAGAAACAGAGGAGAAGGTTTTTGAGGAAATCAAAAAGGGAGTGCAAACGCCCACACCCAATATATACATGGTCCACGGACTCCACATTACCACAGCCCTCCTGTTTATTTTTTTTTTTTATTTTTTTTTTTATTTTTTTTTTTTTAACCCCCACACTACCGCCTAAGTGCGGTAGTGCTTATTTTTTTTCCCCAGCACCCATGGTGTGTGTGTGTGTGCAGGTGTGAGACACAGTGAAAGACACAAAGTGCACAAATCTTTATTCAATTTCCACCACCAGGAAGATATGAAAAACACCCGAGTGGCCAGTGACAAGCACTGCCCTTCAAACCACAGGGCAATGCTGTGTGAGCAAAACAGTGAAGGGGAGGGTAGGGATCAAATCAAAATAGAGTTGGAGGGAGAAATGATGCACTCCACTCCCTGCGGCGCCCACCTCTCCCTGAACGACTCCAGGGTGTCGGTGGACACCGCGTGCTCCTTCTCCAAGGACACCCGGGCTCTAACGTAACCCCGGAAGAGGGGCAGGCAGTCGGCCCTAACGACCCCCTCCACGGCCCGCTGCCTGGACCTGTTGATGGCCAGTTTGGCCAGGCCCAGGAGCAGACCCACGAGGAGGTCTTCGGACCTGCCCTCCCTCCTCCGTACCGGGTGCCCGAAGATCAGGAGCGTGGGACTGAAGTGCAGCCAAAAGCAGAGGAGAAGGTTTTTGAGGAAATCAAAAAGGGAGTGCAAACGCCCACACCCAATATATACATGGTCCACGGACTCCACATTACCACAGCCCTCCTGTTTATATCCGTCAGCCAGGGCTCTCTGATTGAACCAGATTAATAGCCCCAGTCAGGGAACATCCCTCCTCCTCTTAAGTCCTGGAACGTAGGCCCGTTCTTTTCCCTGCAGCCTCTCCTGGGGCACCTTTGCGCAGGTCTTGTTCCTCGGACTCTGCCTCAGATACGGGCCACGTGTACCAGACTGCAGCATCTCAGCCCAGACTCCTCTTCTTCAGTCAGTAACGGCGTCGAAGCCGAAAAATCCGCCATGTCCATCTCAAACCTCAAGGTTTCTTCGGTTCTGTGCGGAGTGGGAGAACCCGGGGGGGGGTGGGGAGGAGGTTCCGACAGCCTCCTGAAAGGCCGGGCACGGTTTGCCCCTGTCCCGTTGGTGAGTTTCGCAGCTTATCGTTCTGGTCCACGTGCTTGTTCGGGACTGTCGCTCCTTCATACGTGACCAGCCGTGAGCTAACCTAGACCATGCCTCTTGCCCACCCGGGCCGCTTCGACGCAAAACTTCATCTTCTGAAGGAAGCTGACTCTCTTGTGTCCGACATCGGCGTTCCTGACGCCATTTCACCCTCCCCCTCCCTCCAGGTCCAGCAAGGTCAGGTTTAGCCTGGTGCAGAGACTTCTCCCCATGAGCAACGCTGACGGAGCTATCCCTGTAGTTGCATGAGTGTGGGGGGGGGGGGATCCTGTCCTCAAACAGGAACTGGGACAGTCTGGGTATCCAGTGAAGCTGCAGGCTGCTTCTTTAAGCCTGCCTTCAACACATGGACTGCTCTTTCTACCAGACCATTCTCCTTCTCTGCTGAACGCCATTCCACTTTAGGCCACACTCACGACTCCACGCTGGGAACTGACGGCCGGCTTACCTGTGACCAACACCGGCCCGGGAGACCGCGTATCGCGAAAGGCGCGCTTGGTGTTTCCTCTCGTGGTCCCTCTCGTTGACGAATGAACTCCGTGCACAGCCAACCACTTCGAGTGGCGCGTCCAACGTGACTCAGAACCTGGAAGGGAAACTGCAGGGTCGACCGAGTCCCAGGGTTTACCCAGCCATTCCCGGGAACGTGGAGGAGCCGCTGGCGGTAATTTTCGTCCATGTTGGCACTCCTTTCTCACCCAACGTCCGCCCCATCGAACTCCTGCCTGAGCCTTCTATTACAATCCGTGTGACCTGAATTAGCTGCTTCTCATAAGAGACCAGAACTGAAGTTTAGCTGAGATTAGATTCCCCTACAGTGTGGAAACAGGCCCTTTGGCCCAACAAGTCCACACCGACCCTGCGAAGAGCAACCCATTTCCCTCTGACTAATGCAGCTATCACTATGGGGTAATTTAGCATGGCCAATTCACACTAACCTACACATCCCTGAACACTATGGGGTAATTTAACGTGGCCAATTCACCATAACCTGCACATCCCTGGGCACTATGGGTAATTTAGCATGGCCAATCCACCCTAACCTGCACATCCCTGACCACTGAGTAATTTAACATGGCCAATTCACCCTAACCTACACATCCCTGAGCACTATGGGTAATTTAGCATGGCCAATCCACCCTAACCTACATATTCCTGAGCACTATGGGGTAATTTAACGTGGCCAATTCACCATAACCTGCACATCCCTGGGCACTATGGGTAATTTAGCATGGCCAATTCACCCTAACCTACACATCCCTGAACACTATGGGGTAATTTAACGTGGCCAATTCACCATAACCTGCACATCCCTGGGCACTATGGGTAATTTAGCATGGCCAATCCACCCTATCCTGCACATCCCTGACCACTATGAGTAATTTAACATGGCCAATTCACCCTAACCTACACATCCCTGAGCACTATGGGTAATTTAGCATGGCCAATCCACCCTAACCTACACATTCCTGAGCACTATGGGGTAATTTAACGTGGCCAATTCACCATAACCTGCATATCCCTGGGCACTATGGGTAATTTAGCATGGCCAATCCACCCTAACCTACACATCCCTGAACACTATGGGTAATTTAGCATGGCCAATTCACCCTAACCTACACATCCCTGAGCACTATGGGTAATTTAGCATGGCCAATCCGCCCTAACCTGCACATCCCTGAGCACTATGAGTAATTTAACATGGCCAATTCACCATAACCTGCACATCCCTGGGCACTATGGGTAATTTAGCATGGCCAATCCACCCTAACCTGCACATCCCTGAGCACTATGGGTAATTTAGCATGGCCAATCCACCCTAACCTGCACATCCCTGAGCACTATGGGGTAATTTAACGTGGCCAATTCACCATAACCTGCACATCCCTGGGCACTATGGGTAATTTAGCATGGCCAATCCACCCTAACCTGCACATCCCTGAGCACTATGAGTAATTTAACATGGCCAATTCACCATAACCTGCACATCCCTGGGCACTATGGGTAATTTAGCATGGCCAATCCACCCTAACCTGCACATCCCTGAGCACTATGGGTAATTTAGCATGGCCAATCCAACCTAACCTACACATCCCTGGGCAGTATGGGTAATTTAGCATGGCCAATCCACCCTAACCTGCACATCCCTGAGCACTATGGGTAATTTAGCATGGCCAATCCACCCTAACCTGCACATCCCTGAGCACTATGGGGTAATTTAGCATGGCCAATCCACCCTAACCTGCACATCCCTGAGCACTATGGGTAATTTAACATGGCCAATTCACCATAACCTGCACATCCCTGAGCACTATGGGTAATTTAGCATGGCCAATCCACCCTAACCTACACATCCCTGGGCAGTATGGGTAATTTAGCATGGCCAATCCACCCTAACCTGCACATCCCTGAGCACTATGGGTAATTTAGCATGGCCAATCTACCCTAACCTGCACATCCCTGAGCACTATGGGGTAATTTAGCATGGCCAATCCACCCTAACCTGCACATCCCTGAGCACTATGGGTAATTTAACATGGCCAATTCACCGTAACCTGCACATCCCTGGGCACTATGGGTAATTTAGCATGGCCAATCCACCCTAACCTGCACATCCCTGAGCACTATGGGTAATTTAGCATGGCCAATCCACCCTAACCTGCACATCCCTGAGCACTATGGGTAATTTAGCATGGCCAATCCACCCTAACCTGCACATCCCTGAGCACTATGGGTAATTTAGCATGGTCAATACACCCTAACCTACACATCCCTGAGCACTATGAGTAATTTAACATGGCCAATCCACCCTAACCTGTACATCCCTGAACACTATGGGTAATTTAGCATGGCCAATCCACCCTAACCTGCACACCTTTGGACTGTGGGAGGAAACCAGAGCACCCAGAGGAAACCCACGCAGACACGGGGAGAATGTCTGTGTGGAGTTTGCACAGTCACCTGAGGCAGGAATTGAACCCGGGTCTCTGGCGCTATGAGGCAGCAGTGCCACCGTACTGCCCCATCCCTGACTCTGACTCAGGGTTTCATTAAGTAGAAGAGCAGCTCCCTCGCTGCGATCTACTGAAAGTCACCCCTCGAGCCAATCTTTTGTAGGGGCGGTGCAGTGGCTCAGTGGTTAGCAGTGCTGCCTCACAGGACCAGGGTCCTGGATTCGATCCCAGCCTCGGGTGACTGTCTGTGTGGAGTTTGCACGTTCTCCCCCTATCCACATGGGTTTCCTCCCAGAGTCCAAAGATGTGCAGTTCAGGTGAATTGGTCACGCTAAATTACCCATCGTGTTAGTTACATTAGTCAGAGGGAAATGGGTCTGGGTGGGTTAGTCTTCAGAGGGTTGGTGTGGACTTGTTGGGCCGAACGGCCTATTTCCACACTGTAGGGGAATCTAGTCTCTTCCAATGATAATGTAGTGTCTGTTTGAAGTCCACTTGCGCAGCACAGAAACAGACCCTTCGGCCCAACCCGTCCATGCTGACCCAGATATCCCAACCCAATCTAGTCCCACCTGCCAGCACCCGGCACATATCCCCCCAAACCCTTCCTATTCATATACCCATCCAGATGCCTCTTAAATGTTGTAATTGTACCAGCCTCCACCACATCCTCTGGCAGCTCATTCCATACACGTACCACCCTCTGGGTGTAAAAGTTGCCCCTTAGGTCTCTTTTATATCTTTCCCCTCTCACCCTAAACCCTCTAGTTCTGGACTCCCCCACCCCAGAGAAAAGACTTTGTCTATTTACCCTCTCCATGCCCCTCATGATTTTGTAAACCTCTATAAGGTCACCCCTCAGCCTCCGACGCTCCAGGGAAAACAGCCCCATCCTGTTCGCCTCCTCTGCCAGTCGTTTAACCTTGTCAAAAATCCCAATACGGGTTCCCCGATTCGCAAACGGCCAAGTAAAACTGATAGTGTCTCAGAATTAGTGTCTTGTGGGCGGCACGGTGGCTCACAGCGCCAGAGACCCGGGTTCAATTCCCGCCTCAGGCGACTGACTGTGTGGAGTTTGCACATTCTCCCCGTGTCTGCGTGGGTTTCCTCCGGGTGCTCCGGTTTCCTCCCACACTCCAAAAATGTGCAGGTTAGGTGAATTGGCCACGCTAAATTGCCCCATAGTGTTAGGTGTAGGGGAATGGGTCTGGGTGGGTTGTTCTTCGGAGGGTCGGTTTGGACTTGATTAGATTAGATTACTAACAGTGTGGAAACAGGCCCTTCGGCCCAACAAGTCCACATCGCCCCGCCGAAGCGTAACCCACCCATACCCCTACATCTACCCCTTACCTAACACTATGGGCAATTTAGCATGGCCAATTCACCTGGCCTGCACATCTTTGGACTGTGGGAGGAAACCGGAGCACCCGGAGGAAACCCACGCAGACACGGGAAGAACGTGCAAACTCCACACAGTCAGTCGCCTGAGGCGGGAATTGAACCCAGGTCTCTGGCGCTGTGAGGCAGCAGTGCTAACCACTGTGCCACCGTGCCACTTGTTGGGCTGAAGGGCCTGTTTCCACACTCGAAGTAATCTAGTCTAAAAAAACGCCTCTGGTCTGTGCAGAAGCAGGGACCCCAACCTTCCCTTCGCCGGTCATTTTAACACAGCCTCCTGTTTGCATCCCCCCCCCCCCCACGTGCCCATCCCGTGTTCCGGTGAAACCCAGCGCAAACTGGGGGGGGGACAACCTCTCAGCTTGAGACTGGACCCCCCTTCTGGGCTTAATATCGAGTTCAACACCTTCAAATTATGAACCTTTCTTCCCTTTCTTTTAGCCTGTTATCATGCCCACTCCTTCCTCCACCCTCTTCCCCCACCCACCCCCCGATCCCCGTCCCAATTCCTGTCCTTCTCCCATCTGGCAGTCAGACGCAACATCGTTCTGCCATACTTGCGTTCCGATCACTCAATCTGAACTGTCAACATCTTTTCTCCACCCTTACACCCACTGCCCCCACATCCCACCCCCAAACTATAGCATAAATACTGACCCCTCACGTATAATGAAGCACCATCTAGACCTTAGCTTGCTGTTTCTCCACGGCTGCAGTCTGACCCACTGTGATCGCCAAGGTTTCCTGTTTTCAGTGCCGATTCCAGCATCTGCAGTAACTTGTTCCCACCGTCTATTCTCTATTAGCCAATGGCGAGAGGCGATCTTTCATCCTGACATCATTCTGCCTCATTGATACATCTTTAGACCCCAAATCGCCTGATCCTTGGTTGGATCCACGACAAGGTTCAAAAGGGCCTTCTCAAGGGGCAGCTAGGGTCGGGCAATAAACGCTGGGCCCAGCCAGCGACACACTCGTGAATTGAAAAGGAATTATTAGTTTAGGAAATTGTCCCAAATTAGATTAGATTACTGACAGTGTGGAAAGAGGACCTTCGGCCCAACAAGTCAACACCATCCCTCCAAAGAGCAACCCACCCAGACCCATTCCCTTACATTTACCCCCTCACCTGACGGTACAGGCAATTTAGCATGGCCAATCCACCCTAACCTGCACATCCCCTAAGCACTATGGGTAATTTAGCATGGCCAATCCACCCTAACCTGCACATCCCTGGGCACTATAGGGTGAATTGGCCATTTAAATTACCCATAGTGCCCAGGGATGTGTAGGTTAGGGTGAATTGGCCATGCTAAATTACCCATAGTGCCCAGGGATGTGCAGGTTAGGGTGAATTGGCTATGCTAAATTACCCATAGTGCCCAGGGATGTGCAGGTTAGGGTGAATTGGCCATGCTAAATTACCCAACTCTGTAGGCCCAGCAGCACGGACTCCAGTAGGCCCAGCAGCATGGACTTGAGTGGGCCCTGCAGTGTGGTCTCCAGTAGGCCCAGCAGCATGGACTTCAGTAAGCCCAGCAGTAAGACTCCAGTAGGCCCAGCAGTACAGACTCCAGTAGGCCCAGCAGCATGGATGTGTGTAGGCCCAACAGCAAGGACCCCAGTAAGCCCAGCAGTACAGACTCCAGTAGGCCCAACAGCAAGGACTCCAGTGAGACACAGCAGCATGGACACACAGTAGGCCCAACAGCACAGACTCCAATAGGCCCAGCAGCACAGCCTTGGGTAAGCCCAGCAGCATGGACGTGTATAGGCCTAACAGCAAGGACTCCAGTGAGGCACAGCAGCATGGACTCACAGTAAGCCCAGCAGCACAGCCTTGAGTAAACCCAGCAGCATGGACTTGAGTAAGCCCAGCAGCACTGACTTGAATAGGTCCAGCAGCATAGACTCCTGTAGGCCCAGCATCAGGGACTCAAGTGGGTCCAGCAGCGAGGACTTGATGAGGCCCAGCAGCACGGACCTGAGTGGGTCAGGCAGCACGGCCTTGATTGGGCCCAGTAGCACGGACTCCAGTAGGCCCAGCAGCACGGACTTGAGTAGGCCCAGGGGCTGGTGATGGCACCATTGGAGGTGAGTTTGGGTTCCTGTCTGTGTGCAGCACAGATTCATGGAGGTGGAGGAGCCTCGGGGTGGGGCGGAACAGGTGGTGGTGGTGGGGGGGGAGTTTGGGCCCAGTACAGGACCCGGCAGTATCAGCAGCGCCCACATCAGCGATGGAGGCCTGAAGCAGACTCACGGCTGTGGCAACCGAGTGGAGTTTGCGCCGATGCAGCATCTGCGTTGGCTATGTTCAGTGAGGGCATGGGTACATGAAGCGTGGCGAATGGGGACTGGTACCTTGCCACCAATCCTGTGATGGAGCACTTAAGAAGGCCGGACATTTTACCACATTATTATTCTGCTTCTTTATTCTTAAGTTTTGGTTTATTTTTCTGTGTTTTGAGATGGTGCCGGAGCATGGCGACGCTGTATTTTGTAACAAGACGGACATGGCAATAAACAGCTAACTGTATCGGCTTTCTCTTCCTGTTCCAAACTGCATATCGTTAGCCAAATAGCTGCCCCGCCATCCCTGCCACCCCCCCTCTCGCTTTGCCAGGCTGCCTTTCCCATTTCTCCGCCATTGCTGAGCGAGGGAGGTGACGCTGGGCTTGTACAGGACACTTGGTCGGACCTCAGCTGGTGTGTTGTGGGCACCACATTGTCAGAAAGATACACCAGAGAGAGAGAGAGAGAATGTGTGTGTGTGTGTACAGGAGCGATTTACCAGATCTGAGAAACTTACAGGGAGAAAGTGAGGACTGCAGATGCGGAAGATCAGAGTCAAAACGTGTGGTGCTGAAAAGCACAGCCTGTCAGGCAGCATCCAGGGAGCAGGAGACTTTTTGAGCATCATTCCTGATGAACAGCTGAGGATCCTGGGATTGTATTCATTAGAGTTTAGAAGGTTAAGGGGAGATCTGATAGAAACTTACAAGATAATGCGTGCCTTAGAAAGGGTGGACGCTGGGAATTTGTTTCCGTTAGGCGGGGAGACTAGGACCCGTGGGCACCGCCTTAGAATTAGAGGGGGGTCAATTTAGAACCGAAACGAGGAGACGTTTCTTCAGCCAGAGCGCGGTGGGGCCTGTGGGATTCATTGCCGCGGAGCGCAGTGGAGGCCGGGACGTTAAAATGTCTTCAAGGCAGAGATTGATAAATTCTTGATCTCGCCAGGAATTAAGGGCTACGGGGAGAGCGCAGGTAAGTGGAGTCGAAATGCCCATCAGAGGAGAAAGTGAGGACTGCAGATCAGAGCTGAAAATGTGTTGCTGGAAAAGCGCAGCAGGTCAGGCAGCGTCCAAGGAACAGGAGAATCGACGTTTCGGGCATGAGCCCTTTCTACAGGGGGCAGGGTGGGAGGAGGTGTAGTCTAGGTAGCTGTGGGAGTCGGTCGGTTTATAGTAAATGTCCGTGTCGATTCGGTCGCCCGAGATAGAAATGGAGAGGTCTAGGAAGGGGAGGGAGGAGTCTGAGACGGTCCAGGTGAATTTGAGGTCGGGGAGGAAGGTGTTGGTAAAGTGGATGAACTGTTCAACCTCCTCGTGGGAGCATGAGGCAGCGCCGATACAGTCATCGATGTAGCGGAGGAAAAGGTGGGGGGTGGTGCTAGTGTAGCTGTGGAAGATGGACTGTTCCACATATCCTACGAAGAGGCAGGCATAGCTGGGGCCCATGTGGGTGCCCATGGTTACTCCTTTGGGTTGGAGGAAGTGGGAGGATTGGAAAGAGAAGTTGTTCAGAGTGAGAACCAGTTCAGTCAGTCGAAGGAGGGTGTCCTTGGAAGGGTACTGGTTGGTACGGCGGGAAAGGAAGAAGCAGAGGGCTTTAAGTCCTTCGTGATGGGGGATGGAGGTGTACAGGGACTGGATATCCATGGTGAAGATAAGGCGTTGGGGACCGGGGAAGTGGAAATCATGGAGGAGGTGGAGGGAGTGGGTGGTGTCTCGAATGTAGGTGGGGAGTTCATGGACTAAGGGGGACAGGACCGTGTCGAGGTATGCAGAGATGAGTTCGGTGGATCAGGAGCAGGCTGAGACAATGGGTCGGCCCGGGGCAGTCAGGTTTGTGGATTTAGGGCAGGAGGTAGAAATGGGCAGTGCGGGGTTGTGGGACTATGAGGTTGGAGGCAGTGGATGGGAGATCCCCTGAGGTGATGAGATAATGGATGGTCTGGGAGATGATGGTTTAGTGGTGGGAGGTGGGGTCATGGTCAAGGGGGCAGTAGGAGGAGGTGTCCGCGAGCTGGTGTTTAGCCTCAACGTTGTAAAGGTCGGTGCGCCAAACTACTACCACGTCTCCCTTGTCTGCCGGTTTGATGGTGAGGTTGGGGTTGGAAGGGAGGGAGTGGAGGGCTGCACGTTCCGAGGGTGAGAGGTTGGAGTGGGTGAGGGGGGTGGAGAGGTTGAGGCGGTTAATGTCGCGGCGGCAGTTGGCTATGAATTCCGAGGGTGAGAGTTCATGCCCGAAACGTCGACTCTCCTGCTCCCTCGGCTGCGGCCTGACCCAGGCTCTGCTTTTCCACGCGTTTTGACCCGGCGAAACCGACAGTCGTGAGGAACGATCAAAGAGGTCGGGGCTGTTCCCTCTGGCGTTACGGTGGCCGGCGGCGATCGAACGGAGACTTCCAGGATTACAAGTAGAAAAGCTCCCCGCTCGTAAAAGGAACGAGAATAAGAGAGGGAAGTAAGACACCGTAAAGCGGTGGAGTTAGGAACGAACTGGAATGAGATGGAAGGCAGGTTCAGTTTGAGGAGAAGGTGTGACCTGCAGACGCTGGAGAGTCAAGAGTCCAGAGAGAGTGACGCTGGAAAAGCACAGCTGGTCAGGCAGCCTCCGAGGGAGCAGGAGAATCGACGTTTCGGACAAGAGCTCAACTGAGGCCTTCAACTTATGGTCACTTGGTTGGCAATGATGTGTCAGGGTAGAGGGAAAAAGGCAGGAGACTGGCTTTAAGTCATTTGGAGAGCTGGCACAGACACAGTGGTCCATGTGGTCTCCTCCTGTTACTGTGAATCCATTGCCTGGCCACAGCCTGGAGGCGAACTGCCAAAAGAATGAGACAAACAGAAGCGACTGGCTCTCAGTCAGTAAGAGACGAATCTTCAGATAAAACCGTCTCTCTCTCTCTCTCTCTCTCTCTCTCTGATATTCTCAATGAAGTTGTTCATTCTGATTCAGACGTCAGGCTTTTGGAAATCTGCTCTGAAGATTTTTCCCTCGCTGTGGGGGGGTGGGGGGGGGCTGCCTGCAACTTGGCAGGAGAATGACGGAAACCTTGCGAAGCCAACCCTTTCGGCCTTCCGAATTCACAGCCCTTGGCGCGTCCTGTTTCTTTTGTCGTCCTGTTCTCGTCTGGGGAGGGATGCCTTTGGCTGCGGATCAAAGGAGGGCCGTCTGGTCGTGAATCTTAACCTAGTTGACAATCAGATTTCCACTTGCCCCCCCACCCACCCAACCTCCTGAAGGCTTAAATTTGATTTTTTTTTATTTAGTGAAAGGAACTCTAACAACGGTCTCCCGCCTGTTCTGGACAGCAATAATTTAGAGAAATGATTCGGTGACCGAGGGAAACGTTTGCTTATTTGGTGTGGTTCACGGAGTTAGGAGCGTGGTCACCAGCACGAAAAGAGTCTAAGAGAGCAGTGACAAAGTTGAGACAGAGGCCGGGCTGTGGGGAGGTGTAAGATATTATAAATATTGCATTGAGACTTTGGCAAGTGTGGGGGCAGACCACGGTGGTGGAATTTGAATTAAATGTTAATCTGGAATTAAGAGTCTAAGGGTGACCATGGTAACTAGAGGGCATAGGTTAAAGGTGAGAGGGGAAAGATTTAGATTAGATTACTTAACAGTGTGGAAACAGGCCCTTCGGCCCAACAAATCCACACCGACCCTCCAAAGAGCAACCCACCCTCACCCATTCCCCTATATTCACCCCTTCACCTAACACGACGGGCAATTTAGCACGGCCAATTCACCTAACCTGCACACCTTTGGAGTGTGGGAGGAAACCGGAGCACCCGGAGGGAACCCACGCAGACACGGGGAGAACGTGCAAACTCCACACAGGCAGTCGCCTGAGGCGGGAATTGAACCCGGGTCTCTGTCGGGAAAGAAGCTGCCATCCTCACCTGGTCTGGCCTACACGCGACTCCAGACCCACAGCGATGGGGTTGGCTCTTGGGTAAAGCATGCCGGCCTAGCCAACGGATTTGAAATGATTTCGTTGCCGTGCGTATTTTGCACAGTGGCAGCCATTCACCCGTCGCTAGGGTACGGCACCATTTTGACAGTTTTGAGAATTAGAGGAGAATGAAAAGATACAGCTGAGAAAGATCCCACTCACCATCGCATCTACGCCAGACACAACTGATGTGCAAGTCCTCAGGCCCCATCTACAGTATTGCTGGGCCTACCTCGCTGATGTCACCTCCACCAACGTAGCAGCCACTGATCCCAGGCTCTCGTACTCATCCTGGAAAACAAAGCAAGGGCTCTCTCACCACCATCCCCATCCCCCACCCCCATGCTGGGCTCCCTCACCCCCCACATTGTGCTCTCTCTCCTCCTCCCTGGGCTTTGCTCCATCTCCCCACACTTGGCCCACATTCCCCAACACTGGGCCCGCATTCCCCAACACTGGGCCCGCATTCCCCAAAATTAGACTGACTTTCCCCACGCTAGGCCCGCTTTCACCAAAGCTAGGCCCGCTTTCACCAACGCTAGGCCCACTTTCACCAACGCTAGGCCCACTTTCACCAACGCTAGGCCCGCTTTCCCCACACCAGGCCTGATTTCCCCAACGCTCGGCCCGCTTTCCCCACACCAGGCCCGCTTTCCCAACACACTAGGCTCGCTTTCCCCACACTCGGCCCGCTTTCCCCACACTCGGCCCGCTTTCCCCACACCAGGCCCGCTTTCCCCACACCAGGCCCGCTTTCCCCACACCAGGCCCGCTTTCCCCACACACTAGGCTCGCTTTCCCCACACACTAGGCTCGCTTTCCCCACACACTAGGCTCGCTTTCCCCACACACTAGGCTCGCTTTCCCCACACACTAGGCTCGCTTTCCCCACACCAGGCCCGCTTTCCCCACACACTAGGCTCGCTTTCCCCACACACTAGGCTCGCTTTCCCCACACACTAGGCTCGCTTTCCCCACACACTAGGCTCGCTTTCCCCACACACTAGGCTCGCTTTCCCCACACACTAGGCTCGCTTTCCCCACACACTAGGCTCGCTTTCCCCACACCAGGCCCGCTTTCCCCACACACTAGGCTCGCTTTCCCCACACACTAGGCTCGCTTTCCCCACACACTAGGCTCGCTTTCCCCACACCAGGCCCGCTTTCCCCACACCAGGCCCGCTTTCCCCACACCAGGCCCGCTTTCCCCACACACTAGGCCCGCTTTCCCCACACACATGCTCGCTTTCCTCACATGAGGCCTGCTTTCCCCACACCAGGCCCGCTTTCCCCACACCAGGCCCGCTTTCCCCACACTGGGCAAAAGTGACGACTGCCAATGATGGAAATCAGAGTCGAGATTAGAGTGGTGCTGGAAAAGCACAGCAGGTCAGGCAGCATCAGAGGAGCAGGAAACTCAACCTTTCAGGCAAAACCCCTTCATCAGGAATGAAGTGATGAAGGGCTTTTGCCCAAAACATCGATTGTCTCCCTTTCCCTATACCAGGCCCTACTTACCCCACACTAGGCCTGCTTTTCCCACACTCAGCCCGCTTTCCCCACATTTGGCGTGCTTTCCCCATATTTGGGGCACTTTCCCCACACTAGGACTACTTTCCCTACACTAGGTTCACTTTCCCTAAACCAGGCCTGCTTTCCCTAAACTAGGCCCAAATTCCCTTGTGTAATTTAGCATGGCCAATCCACCCTAACCTGCACATCCCTGGACACTATGGGTAATTTAGCATGGCCAATCCACCCTAACCTGCACATCCCTGAACACTATGGGTAATTTAGCATGGCCAATCATCCTAACCTACACATCCCTGAACACTATTGGTAATTTAGCATGGTCAATCCACCCTAACCTACACATCCCTGAGCACTATGGGTAATTTAGCATGGCCAATCCACCCTAACCTACACATCCCTGAGCACTATGGGGTAATTTAGCATGGCCAATCCACCCTAACCTGCACATCCCTGAGCACTATGGGTAATTTAGCATGGCCAATCCACCCTAACCTGCACATCCCTGAACACTATGGGTAATTTAGCATGGCCAATCCACCCTAACCTACACATCCCTGAGCACTATGGGGTAATTTAGCATGGCCAATCCACACTAACCTGCACATCCCTGAACACTATGGGGTAATTTAGCATGGCCAATTCACCCTAACCTGCACATCCCTGAACACTACAGGTAATTTAGCATGGCCAATTCCCCCTAACCTGCACATCCCTGAACACTACAGGTAATTTAGCATGGCCAATCCACCCTAACCTACACATCCCTGAACACTGTGGGGTAATTTAGCATGGCCAATCCACCCTAACCTACACATCCCTGAGCACTATGGGTAATTTAGCATGGCCAATCCACCCTAACCTGCACATCCCTGAACACTATGGGTAATTTAGCATGGCCAATCCACTCTAACCTGCACATCCCTGAGCACTATGGGTAATTTAGCATGGCCAATCCACCCTAACCTGCACATCCCTGAACACTATGGGTAATTTAGCATGGCTAATCCACCCTAACCTGCACATCCCTGAACACTGTGGGGTAATTTAGCATGGCCAATCCACCCTAACCTACACATCCCTGAGCACTATGGGTAATTGAGCATGGCCAATCCACCCTAACCTGCACATCCCTGAACACTATGGGTAATTTAGCATGGCTAATCCACCCTAACCTGCACATCCCTGAACACTGTGGGGTAATTTAGCATGGCCAATCCACCCTAACCTACACATCCCTGAGCACTATGGGTAATTTAGCATGGCCAATCCACCCTAACCTGCACATCCCTGAACACTATGGGTAATTTAGCATGGCCAATCCACTCTAACCTGCACATCCCTGAGCACTATGGGTAATTTAGCATGGCCAATCTACCCTAACCTACACATCCCTGAACACTATGGGTAATTTAGCATGGCCAATCCATCCTAACCTACACATCCCTGAGCACTATGGGGTAATTTAGCATGGCCCATCCACCCTAACCTGCACATCCCTGAACACTATGGGTAATTTAGCATGGCCAATCCACCCTAACCTACACATCCCTGGGCATTATGGGGTAATTTAGCATGGCCAATCCACCCTAACCTACACATCCCTGAGCACTATGGGGTAATTTAGCATGGCCCATCCACCCTAACCTACACATCCCTGAGCACTATGGGTAATTTAGCATGGCCAATCCACCCTAACCTGCACATCCCTGAACACTATGGGTAATTTAGCATGGCCAACCCACCCTAACCTGCACATCCCTGAACACTATGGGTAATTTAGCATGGCCAATCCACCCTAACCTACACATCCCTGGGCATTATGGGGTAATTTAGCATGGCCAATCCACCCTAACCTACACATCCCTGAGCACTATGGCGTAATTTAGCATGACCAATCCACCCTAACCTACACATCCCTGAGCACTATGGGTAATTTAGCATGGCCAATCCACCCTAACCTACACATCCCTGAACACTATGGGGTAATTTAGCATGGCCAATCCACCCTAACCTACACATCCCTGAACACTATGGGGTAATTTAGCATGGCCAATCCACCCTAACCTACACATCCCTGAACACTATGGGGTAATTTAGCATGGCCAATCCACCCTAACCTACACGTCCCTGAGCACTATGGGGTAATTTAGCATGGCCAATCCACCCTAACCTGCAAATCTTTTGGACTGGGAGAAAACCGGAGATCCCAGAGGAAACCCACACAGACGTAGGGAGAATGTGCAAACTCCACACGGACAGTCGGCCTCGCGGCTGGGATCGAACCTGGGCCCATGGCACCATGAGGCAGCAGCGTTAACTCCTGAGCTGTCCCAGTTGACGGAGGGTGGGAGAGCAGCCCGGTGGGGGTGTGAGGGAGTGTCAGGGTATCTGGCGATAGCTGGCTGAGGCTTTCAGCCAGCGAACAGCTCGAATGTGTGATATGGTTGAGCAGGGGACAGGCAGACACTGTGACAGTGTAGGAATGTGGTCGGTATCTCACCTCAGGATTCAACACTAAAAAAAGCAGGTTCGTGAACAGGGCCTTCACTCAGCCTTCACTTGGTTACCCAGGAGACTGAGGGATTCAGTGTCTGGCATTTAAAGTTCTTTCACGTCCAGTGTCACACACTTACATTCACAATTCCTGTTCTCTGTGATTGAGGAAAACAGAGAGAGAGAGAGAGAGAAAGAGAGAGAGAGAGACGGGAGAGTCATAGGAGATGTACAGCATGGAAACAGACCCTTCGGTCCAACCCGTCCATGCTAACCCAGATATCCCAATCCAATCTAGTCCCCACCTGCCATCACGCGGCCCATATCCCCCCCAAACCCTTCCTATCCATATCCCCATCCAAATGCCTCTTAAATGTTGTAATTGTACCAGCCCCCACCACATCCTCTGGCAGCTCATTCCATGCACGTACCACCCTCTGGGTGAAAACGTTGCCCCTTAGGTCTCTTTTCTCTCTTTCCCCTCTCACCCTAAACCTATGCCCCTCTAGTTCTGGACTCCCCCACCCCCAGGGGAAAAGACTTTGTCTATTTACCCTATCCATGTCCCTCATGGTTTTATAAACCTCTATAAGGTCACCCCTCAGCCTCCGACGCTCCAGGGAAAACAGCCTCTCCCTGTAGCTCAAACCCTCCAACCCTGGCAACATCCTTGTAAATCTTTTCTGAACCCCTTTCAAGTTTCACAACATCTTTCCAATAGGAAGGAGACCAGAATTACACACAATATTCCAACAGTGGCCTAACCAATGTCCTGTACAGCCGCAACATGACCTCCCAACTCCTGTACTCAATACTCTGACCAATAAAGGGAAGCATACCAAACACCTTCTTCACTATCCTATCCACCTGTGACTCCACTTTCAAGGAGGTATGAACCTGCACTCCGAGGTCTCTTTGTTCAGAGGAACAGAGAGAAGGATAAAGTCAGATGAAGTCAGGCAGAGGGAGAAGATGAATGAGGACGATGGGAAACAGAGAGAGAGAGAATGGAGAAGATAAGACTCAAAGCTCTGAGTGACAGGGTGAGGTTGAACAAGCTCAGACTATTTTCTATGGAGTGGAGGAGACTGAGGGTGGACCTTTTCGAGGTGTTTTACAGTGGAGTCAGTGGCATTGTTGCACACGCGTAGTGCAGAACAACAGGCAAAAGTTCAAAGGGGCTGGGTTCAGACCACATTGTGGTGAAATTTAAATTCCATACTTTTCAAGCATACAGGTGCAGCAGGTCGTGAAGAAAGCTCATAGCATGGTGGCCCTGAGAACAAGAGGGATTGAGTAAAGAAGCAAAGGGGTCCTTCTGCAGCTGTAAAGGGCCCCGGTGAGACCGCACCTGGAATATTGCACACAGTTTTGGTCTCCAAATTTGAGGAAAGACATTCTGGCTATTGAGGGTAAGCAGCCCCTACACCCCCTCCCTATCTCTATAACCCTCTCCATCCCGTACACCCCCTCCCTATCTCTATAACCCTCTCCATCCCCTACATCCCCTCCCTATCTCTATAACCCTCTCCATCCCGTACACCCCCTCCCTATCTCTGTAACCCCCTCCAGCCCCTACACCCCCTCCCTATCTCTGTAACCCCCTCCAGCCCCTACACCCCCTCCCTATCTCTATAACCCTCTCCATCCCCTACATCCCCTCCCTATCTCTATAACCCTCTCCATCCCCTACACCCCCTCCCTATCTCTGTAACCCCCTCCAACCCCTTCACCCCCTCCCTATCTCTGTAACCCCCTCCAGCCCCTACACCCCTCCCTATCTCTGTAACCCCCTCCAGCCCCTACACCCCTCCCTATCTCTGTGACCCCCTCCAACCCCTTCACCCCCTCCCTATCTCTGTAACCCCCTCCAGCCCCTACACCCCTCCCTATCTCTGTAACTTCCTCCAGCCCCTACACCCCCTCCCTATCTCTGTAACCCCCTCCAGCCCCTACACCCCCTCCCTATCTCTGTAACCCCCTCCAGCCCCGACACCCCCTCCCTATCTCTGTAACCTCCTCCAGCCCCTACACCCCCTCCCTATCTCTGTAACCCCCTCCAGCCCCTACACTCCCTCCCTATCTCTGTAACCCCCTCCAGCCCCTACACCCCCTCCCTATCTCTGTAACCCCCCTCCAGCCCCTACACCCCCTCCCTATCTCTGTAACCCCCTCCAGCCCCTACACCCCCTCCCTATCTCTGTAACCCCCCTCCAGCCCCTACTCCCCCTCCCTATCTCTCTAACCCCCTCCAGCCCCTACACCCCCTCCCTATCTCTGTTACCCCCTCCAGCCCCTACACCCCCTCCCTATCTCTGTAACCCCCTCCAGCCCATACACCCCCTCCCTATCTCTGTAACCCCCCTCCAGCCCCTACACCCCCTCCCTATCTCTGTAACCCCCTCCAGCCTCTACACCCCTATCTCTGTAACCCCCTCCAGCCCCTACACCCCCTCCCTATCTCTGTAACCCCCCTCCAGCCCCTACACCCCCTCCCTGTCTCTGTAACCCCCCTCCAGCCCCTACACCCCCTCCCTATCTCTGTAACCCCCTCCAGCCCATACACCCCCTCCCTATCTCTGTAACCCCCTCCAGCCCCTACACCCCCCTCCCTATCTCTGTAACCCCCCTCCAGCCCCTACACCCCCTCCCTGTCTCTGTAACCCCCTCCAGCCCCTACAACCCCTCCCTGTCTCTGTAACCCCCTCCAGCCCCTACACCCCCTCCCTGTCTCTGTAACCCCCTCCAGCCCCTACACCCCCTCCCTATCTCTGTAACCCCCTCCAGCCCCTACACCCCCTCCCTATCTCTGTAACCCCCTCCAGCCCCTACACCCCCTCCCTGTCTCTGTAACCCCCTCCAGCCCCTACACCCCCTCCCTATCTCTGTAACCCCCTCCAGCCCCTACACCCCCTCCCTATCTCTGTAACCCCCTACACCCCCTCCCTATCTCTGTAACCCCCTCCAGCCCCTACACCCCCTCCCTATCTCTGTAACCCCCTCCAGCCCCTACACCCCCTCCCTATCTCTGTAACCCCCCTCCAGCCCCTACACCCCCTCCCTGTCTCTGTAACCCCCTCCAGCCCCTACACCCCCTCCCTATCTCTGTAACCCCCTCCAGCCCCACACCCCCTCCCTATCTCTGTAACCCCCTACACCCCCCTCCCTATCTCTGTAACCCCCTCCTGCCCCTACACCCCCTCCCTATCTCTGTAACCCCCTCCAGCCCCTACACCCCCTCCCTATCTCTGTAACCCCCTCCAGCCCCACACCCCCTCCCTATCTGTGCAACCCCCTCCAGCCCCTGGGTTGGGCACTGCCTTCCGCATAGAGCCGGACAGCTTGGAAAGAGACCTTTCGGCCCAACCAGTCCATGCCGACCATAAGCCCAAACTAATCTAGTCCCTTCTGCCTGGCCCATATCCCTTCAACCTTTCTTATTCATGTCCTTATCGAAATGGCTTTTAAATGGTGTACCTGTCCCGGCATCCACTCCATCCTCAGGATGGTCATTCCGCACACGCACCACTCTCTGTGTAAAACAAATCGCCCCTCATGCCCTTTTTAAATCTTCCTCCTCTCACCTTAACATATGCCCGCCAGTCTTGAATTCCCCTACCCTGGGGAAGAGTCATCTAACATTCACCTTATTTATACCCCTCATGAGTTTATAAACCTCTCTAAGGTCACCCCTCAACCTCCTAAACTCCAATGAAAGACGCTCCAGTCTCTCCTTATAACTCAAACCCCTCCATACCCAGCAACCTCCTGGTAAATCCCTTCTGAACCCTCTCCGGGTTAATCATCTCCTTCCTGTAACACGGCGCCCGGAACTGGGCACAGTGCTCCAGACGAGACCTCACCAATGTCCTGTACAACCCCAACATGACATTCCCCAACTCCTGTACTCCAAGGTCTGAGCAATGAAGGCAAGCATGCTAAACACCACCTTAACCGCCCTGTGACACAGACTCATTGACCCATTTGATCAAGATCTCTCTGGAATCTTGGATCACCTTCTTCACTGTCCACTCTCCCACCAATCCTGCTGTCATCCGCCAACTTACTGACCATGCTTCATATTGTTCTCATCCCCATCCTTGATAGAAATGACACAAGTTCCGATCCCTGTGGGTCACAGGCCTCCGGTCTGAAAAGCAACCCTCCCCCACCACCCCCTGTCGTCCAGCCAATTGTGCATCCATTCGGAAAGTTCCCCCTGAATCCCACGTGATCGAACTTCACCAAGTCCTCCACCAAGAGGAACCTTGTCTCAGGTTTCACTAAACTCCAAGTCAACGAGGTTTGCCCTCGTCAATCTTGTTGGTGACTTCCTCAAAGAAAAAACTCAACCACGTTCGTGAGACACCAATTCCCTCCCACAAAACCATGCTGACGATCCCGAATCAATCCTTGCCCCATCTGAATGCGCGGATATCCTACCTTTCAGATTCCCTACAATATGGAAACAGGCCCTTCGGCCCACACTGACCTTGCATTCCCACGGTTCACCTCCCTAAACAAAGGCACAACTCTCCGGTCATCCAGCACCCCGCCCGTTGTCATAGATGAGACAAAGACTTCTGCTCGGGGCCATGAAATTTCCAACCCATGACGTCCTGGCGTACACTCACCCAAGGCCTGGAGAGAGTCTCAGACCTCCGTCACTTCCTCGGCTGTCATGCTTTCACCACGTCAATATTTATTTCCCTGGCCTCTATTTCTTTCTCCGTCATGCAAACTGACCCAAAATATTCATTTAATGTCTCCACCATCTGCTGAAGTTCAACCCAACGATGACCCCTTTGATCTTGAAGGGGCCTCTCTCTCGTTGCTCTCTCTTGTGCTTAATGTACTTGGAGAATCTCTTTGGATTATCCATAACCTTAGTTACAGAGTCATAGAGATGTACAGCACGGAAACAGACCCTTCGGCCCAACCCGTCCATGCCGACCCAGATATCCCAACCCCATCTAGTCCCCCCTCCCAGCACCCGGCCCATATCCCCCCAAACCCTTCCTATTCATATCCCCATCCAAATGCCTCTTAAATGCTGTAATTGTACCAGCCCCCACCACATCCTCTGGCAGCTCATTCCATACACGTACCACCCTCTGGGTGAAAAAGTTGCCCCTTAGGTCTCTTTTATATCTTTCCCCTCTCACCCTAAACCTATGCCCCTCTAGTTCTGGACTCCCCCACCCCCAGGGAAAAGACTTTGTCTATTTATCCTATCCGTGTCCCTCATGATTTTATAAACCTCTATAAGGTCACCCCTCAGCCTCCGACGCTCCAGGGAAAACAGCCCCAGCCTGTTCAGCCTCTCCCTGTAGCTCAAACCCTCCAACCCTGGCAACATCCTTGTAAATCTTTTCTGAACCCCTTTCAAGTTTCACAACATCTTTCCGATAGGAAGGAGACCAGAATTGCACACAATATTCCAACAGTGGCCTAACCAATGTCCTGTACAGGCCACAACATGACCTCCCAACTCCTGTACTCAATACTCTGACCAATAAAGGCAAAAATATTTGCCAAGGCTGTCTCATAACATATCTTTGTCCTCCTGATCCCTCACTTAAGAAGGCCCCTACACTTTTTGCATTGTTCAAGAGATTGAATGAATCTAGTTGTCTGTATTTAATATGTTTTTTATTCCTGATTTGATTCAAACCCCAATATCTCTTTTCAACCATTGTTCCTTAATTCCTACCAGCCTTATGTTTCACTCTAACGGGAACATAATAATTCTGAACTCTCGTTATCACACTTTTGAAAGCCTCCCACCTATCAGACGTGTTTTCAGGCCTTGGGTATGAAGTCTGTTTTGTCGAGACAGGTTTGATTTGCTGATTGCCCATTCGAGAGAGAGAGAGAGAAAGAGAGAGAGAGAGGGAGACATGGAGAGCGATAGAGAAAGAGACAGCGAGCGCGGGAAGAGATGGAGAGGGACCGAGACAGAGGAGAGAAAAGAGGCAGTGACGGAGAGAGAGAGAGAGAGAGGGGGGAGATAAGACAGAGAGACAGCAAAAGAGAGACAGCAAGGGAGAGATGGGCACAGAACAAAAGAGAGAGAGATTGAGAAAGACTAGTGACAGTGACAGGGAGGAACAGAGAGAGTGAGAGGTGGACAGTGTAAGAGACAGACAGAGAGAGAGAGAAACAATGATGAAGAGA
>NC_092785.1:35065404-35090156 GCF_047496795.1 Chiloscyllium punctatum | reverse complement strand
CGTGAGTGCGTCTGTCTGTCTGTCTGCCTCTGTCTCTGTGTCTGTGTCTACGTGAGTGCGTCTGTCTGTCTGTCTCTGTCTCTGTGTCTACGTGAGTGCGTCTGTCTGTCTGCCTCTGCCTCTGTCTCTGTGTCTACGTGAGTGCGTCTGTCTGTCTCTGTGCTGTGTCTACGTGAGTGCGTCTGTCTGTCTGTCTGCCTCTGCCTCTGTCTCTGTGTCTACGTGAGTGCGTCTGTCTGTCTGTCTGTCTCTGTGTCTGTGTCTACGTGAGTGCGTCTGTCTGTCTGTCCTCTGTCTCTGTGTCTGTGTCTACGTGAGTGCGTCTGTCTGTCTGTCTGCCTCTGCCTCTGTCTCTGTGTCTACGTGAGTGCGTCTGTCTGTCTGTCTCTGTGTCTGTGTCTATGTGAGTGCGTCTGTCTGTCTGCCTCTGCCTCTGTCTCTGTGTCTATGTGAGTGCGTCTGTCTGCCTCTGTCTCTGTGTCTATGTGAGTGCGTGCGTCTGTCTGTCTGCCTCTGTCTCTGTCTCTGTGTCTACGTGAGTGCGTCTGTCTGTCTCTGCCTCTGTCTCTGTGTCTACGTGAGTGCGTCTGTCTGTCTGTCTGTCTGCCTCTGCCTCTGTCTCTGTGTCTACGTGAGTGCGTCTGTCTGTCTGTCTGCCTCTGCCTCTGTCTCTGTGTCTATGTGAGTGCGTCTGTCTGTCTGTCTGCCTCTGTCTCTGTGTCTATGTGAGTGCGTCTGTCTGTCTGTCTGCCTCTGTCTCTGTGTCTATGTGAGTGCGTCTGTCTGTCACTGCCTCTGCCTCTGTGTCTACGTGAGTGAGTGCGTCTGTCTGTCTGTCTGTCTGTCTCTGCCTCTGCCTCTGCCTCTGCCTCTGTCTACGTGAGTGAGTGCGTCTGTCTGTCTGTCTGCCTCTGTCTCTGTGTCTACGTGAGTGCGTCTGTCTGTCTGTCTGTCTGCCTCTGTCTCTGTGTCTACGTGAGTGCGTCTGTCTGTCTGTCTGTCTGTCCTCTGCCTCTGCCTCTGTCTCTGTGTCTACGTGAGTGAGTGCGTCTGTCTGTCTGTCTTTCTCTGCCTCTGTCTCTTGTCTACGTGAGTGAGTGCGTCTGTCTGTCTGTCTGTCTGTCTCTGCCTCTGCCTCTGTCTCTGTGTCTACGTGAGTGAGTGCGTCTGTCCTGTCTGCCTCTGCCTCTGTCTCTGTGTCTACGTGAGTGAGTGCGTCTGTCTCTGTCTCTGTCTCTGTCTCTGTCTCTGTCTCTGTCTCTGTCTCTGTCTCTGTCTCTGTCTCTGTCTCTGTCTCTGTCTCTGTCTCTGTCTCTGTCTCTGTCTCTGTCTCTGTGTCTACGTGAGTGAGTGCGTCTGTCTGTCTCTGTCTCTGTCTCTGTGTCTACGTGAGTGCGTCTGTCTGTCTGTCTGCCTCTACCTCTGTCTCTGTGTCTACGTGAGTGCGTCTGTCTGTCTGTCTGCCTCTGCCTCTGTCTCTGTGTCTACGTGAGTGCGTCTGTCTGTCTCTGTCTCTGTCTCTGTGTCTACGTGAGTGAGTGCGTCTGTCTGTCTGTCTCTGTCTCTGTCTCTGTGTCTATGTGAGTGCGTCTGTCTGTCTGCCTCTGCCTCTGCCTCTGTCTCTGCGTCTACGTGAGTGTGTCTGTCTGTCTGTCTGCCTCTGTCTCTGCCTCTGTCTCTGTCTCTGTGTCTATGTGAGTGCGTCTGTCTGTCTCTGTCTGCCTGCCTCTGTCTCTGTGTCTACGTGAGTGCGTCTGTCTGTCTGTCTGTCTGCCTCTGTCTCTGTGTCTACGTGAGTGCGTCTGTCTGTCTGCCTGCCTCTGCCTCTGCCTCTGTCTCTGCGTCTACGTGAGTGCGTCTGTCTGTCTGTCTGCCTCTGTCTCTGTCTCTATGTGAGTGCGTCTGTCTGTCTCTGTCTGCCTGCCTCTGTCTCTGTGTCTACGTGAGTGCGTCTGTCTGTCTGTCTGCCTCTGCCTCTGTCTCTGTGTCTACGTGAGTGCGTCTGTCTGTCTGTCTGCCTCTGCCTCTGTCTCTGTGTCTACGTGAGTGCGTGCGTCTGTCTGTGTCAGAGGAGGGTACAGATGGGGTTCACTTGTGGCGGGGGTACAAGGGGAAATGGGGGGGAGGTACGGATAGGGTTCACCTGGGAAAGGGGGTACGGGGAGGGGGGAATGGCAGGGTGGGGGGGGGTTACAGACGGGGTTCACTTAATAGATTCCGGACTCAAGAGGTGTGGATCTGAGGAGGAACCTGTTCACCTGTGGCCTTCCCTACCCAGTGAGATTCCCTGGAATAGTTTGTAAGGGCGGAGACAGATTTGGGAACAGCTGAGGGTTTGAAGGGCTACCAGGAGCAGGTGGCAATGTGGAGCTGACTCCCCTCCAGGCTCAGCCAGGGTCTCACTGAATGGGCTCCTCCTCACATCCTGTCTCCAGTCGGTACCCTGTCCTTCACCCCAGCTCATACCTAATGTGGTTTTCTCTCCCCCTCTTCCCCCCCCGCCCCTCTCTTCTCCCCTCCCCCCCCCACCCCCATCTGTGTCCTTTCTCTCCCCCCATGTCTCCACCCCTTTGTCTGTCTGTCTCTCTCTCTTTCTCCCCCCCCCCCCCCCCGTCTGTGTCTCTCTCTCTCTCTCTCTCTCTTTCCCCCTCCCCTGTCTGTCTCTCCCCCTCTCCCTCTCTCTCTCTCTCTCTCTCTCTCTCCCCCCCCCTCTGTGTCTCTCGATCTGCCTGTCTCTCTCTCTCTTCCTCTCCCTCCCTCTCTCTCTTTCTCTTTCTCTTTCTCCTCTCTCTCTCTCTCTCAATCTCTCCTCTTCCCCCCCCCCCCCCCGTCTCTGTCTCTTGCCCCACCCCCTCCTTGTCTCTCTCTCTCTCTCTCTCTCTTCCCCCTCCCTCAGGTGTGGTGCAATAACTCTCAGCTGCCCGCTGACCACCTTGTGGCGGGATCCTTTGAGACTGCAGCCCGGGTGAGTACCGCATGTTGTGTACGGGAGGGGTGTGCTGGGTCGCTGTGTGTTTAAATGCCCTCCTGATCTCCTCTCTCTCTAAACTCCCCCCCCACCCCCTCCTGTGGCCTCCAGCTCCTTCAGACCAGGTCGGTGTGGTGAACTTTGCCCCATACAAGAGCCTCTTCCTTCAGGCCTTCGCCCGCGGTCGCTCGGTCTACCAAGCCCTACCCTGCCTTCCCACCATGTACGGTTACCCGCAGCGCAACTGGTGAGTGGTACGGGGCACCGGGGGGGTGTGTGGGTGTGCACGGGTGGGGAAGCAACAATGCTTGGGTGCCTCGCTCCCTCCGATCTTCCCTCTCCCACTGCTTCTCTGAGGCAGGGCGTAAGGAAAATGGCCGCCCGTGCTGCTGACATCACCAAGCTGTACCGGAAAATGACCAATGTCCTTCGGTATGAGTGCATGATGGAAGTACTGCCCTTCTGGGAGTGTAAATGCTCGGAGTCTGTCAGTGTTGTCCATTTGGGAGTGTAAAATGGTGGCGGAGCCTATTGGTGGTGTCCATTTGGGTGTGCAAAATGGCAGCTGTTTCTGTTAGTGTTGTCCATTTAGGAGTGTAAAATGGCCATCAGGCCTTATTGCTGTGGTCCATTTGGGGGTGTAAAATAGCCACTGGGTCCACTGGTGGTGTCCATTTGGGGGTGTAAAATGGCCGCCGGGTCTATCGCCTTGTCCATTTGGGGTGTAAAATGGCTGCCGGGTCTATCGCCTTTGTCCATTTGGGGGTGTAAAATGGCCGCCGGGTCTATCGCCTTTGTCCATTTGGGGGAGTAAAATGGCCGCCGGGTCTATCGCCTTTGTCCATTTGGGGGTGTAAAATGGCCGCCGGGTTCTCTGGCTGGGCAAGATGGCCGCTGCCAATGTACCTCAGCGTTGTTGCTTCCTTCCAGGAAGGAGGCAGGCCTGAAGAGCGGCCTTCCAGCGGTAGGCCTCAAACTGAGTGACCTGATCCAGCGGCTGCAGGTGTGCTACCAGCTCACCACGGCAGGCAAATTCGAGGAGGCGGTGGAGCGCTTCCGCCTCATCCTTCTCAGCATTCCCCTACTGGTGGTGGATAACAAGCAGGAGATCGCCGAGGTGAGGCAGCGCAACGGGAAGGGACGGTCGCTCCCTTTATCTCCCACGGATCGGAGAGAATTGGGCGCAGAGATCGGAGAGGGGGGGGACGCGGAGATGGGTTCACGTGACAGTGAGTGGTTGTCATTGGCGGGGGGGGAAGGGGCACGCTCCCTGGGGCAGGGGGACGCTAACTGAGCAGGAACTTTCTGAACGTCAACCAGAGGGAATAGGGAGAGAGGGCGGGGGGGGGGGGAAAGAGGGAGAGTAGTGGGAGAAACGAAGGGGCTGGCCACCATCAGGCTGGGAGTGGAAACCTGTGAGGTCCGCGCTCTGAAAGGGCCAGTCTCGAATCGATGGGCTAACTGGTCACCACTCACATTTCTGCAGTCATTCTGATGTGCTTTGTGTCCTGTCCCCATTGCTTCCAACCTGCCCTTCACCCCTTTCCCCCCTCACGCTGACTTCCTCCTTACCTCACACTCCCACCCCATCACTCCTTCCCAAACCACACCCACCCAAACTCCCCACTTGCACCCTTTTTCCCCTCTCTCTCTTCCTCTTCCCGCCCCCTTCCCCCCCTCTCCCTCTTTGCCCCCCCTTTTCCACCTCCCTCTCCCTTCCACCCCACATGCCCTCTTCCTCATGCGCTCTCTCTCTCTCTCTCTCTCTCTCTCTCTCTCTCTCTCTCTCTCTCTCTCTCTCTCTCTCTTCCTCCCCCCCCCCCCCCCCCCCACCCCCCCCATTCCCGATCTCTATCGCCCCCCACCCCCCCCCAGGCCCAGCAGCTGATTACCATCTGTCGGGAGTATATTCTGGGCCTGAGTATGGAGATTGAGAGGAAGAGATTGCCCAAGGACACTCTGGAGCAGCAGAAACGGATCTGTGAGGTAGGCCAGCCTTACCCCACCCTGGGGGGGGGGGCGCGAGGCGATGGAGGAACCCTCTCTCCCCTACCTCGGGCCGTGGCGCTGTCCTTCCCCGTTCCCCCACCCCGGGGCATGACTGTGACCCTCTAACCCCCCCCCACCCCCGGGGGGTGTGTGTGTGACCCTCTAACCCCCCCCGCCCCCCCCCCCCCCCCCCCCCCCCCCCGGGGGGTGTGTGTGACCCTCTAACCCCCCCCCCCCCCCCCCCCCCCGGGGGGTGTGTGTGTGACCCTCTAACCCCCCCCCCCCCCCCGGGGTGTGTGTGTGACCCTCTAACCCCCCCCCCCCCCCCCCCCCGGGGGGTGTGTGTGTGACCCTCTAACCCCCCCGCCCCCCCCCCCCCCCCCCCGGGGGGTGTGTGTGACCCTCTAACCCCCCCCCCCCCCCCCCCGGGGGGTGTGTGTGTGACCCTCTAACCCCCCCCCCCCCCCGGGGTGTGTGTGTGACCCTCTAACCCCACCCCCCCCCCCCCCCCCCCCCCCCCGGGGGGTGTGTGTGTGACCCTCTAACCCCCCCCCCCCCCCCCCCCCCCCCCCCGGGGGGTGTGTGTGTGACCTGTTGTGTTGATCTCTCTCCTGTAGATGGCAGCGTATTTCACCCACTGCAGCCTCCAGCCCGTCCACATGATCCTGGTCTTGAGGACAGCCGTCAATCTCTTCTTCAAACTCAAGAACTTCAAGACAGCCGCCTCCTTCGCTGGCAGACTGCTCGAGCTGGGCCCCAAGCCCGACGTTGGGCAGCAGGTAACGCTCCTGGGGTAGGGGCGACAGCCACAGCTCCCTCCCTCCCTCACTCACCTGAATCGTCCCACAAACACTGACTCCATCCTGATCACACAGAGAGCTCTCTCTCTCTCTCACCCATGCATGTGCACACGGAATCTCCCCCCGACCCCCCCGCGGGGCCCTCTTCCCCCCGACCCCCCCCCCCCCCCCCTCTCTCCCCCACCCACCCCGTCTTCCGTGCCCACCAGCCATCGTGGGGGTATTCACTGGGAGTTTGCAGGCTGTGCATGTGTGTGTGTCAGACATTGATAGCAGGTGCTGTTCTCTATCGCAGACTCGCAAGATCCTGGCAGCTTGTGAGAAGACCCCAAATGATGCCCATCATCTCAACTACGACATGCATAACCCCTTCGACATTTGTGCAGCTTCGTACAAACCAATCTACAGGTACGGGCCAGGGAGACGGGAAACACACCTGCTCACGGGACACGACTTTATATCCCAAGCTGAGGGAGCCCCGCACTGTGGGAGGGTCAGTACTGAGGGAGGGCCGCACTGTCGGAGGGTCAGTACTGAGGGAGGGCCGCACTGTCGGAGGGTCAGTACTGAGGGAGGGCCGCACTGTGGGGGGGGTCAGTACTGAGGGAGGGCCGCACTGTCGGAGGGTCAGTACTGAGGGAGGGCCGCACTGTCGGAGGGTCAGTACTGAGGGAGGGCCGCACTGTGGGGGGGGTCAGTACTGAGGGAGGGCCGCACTGTCGGAGGGTCAGTACTGAGGGAGGGCCGCACTGTCGGAGGGTCAGAACTGAGGGAGTGCCGCACTGTCGGGGGGTCCGTACTGAGGGAGGGCCGCACTGTCGGAGGGTCCGTACTGAGGGAGGGCCGCACTGTCGGAGGGTCAGTACTGAGGGAGGGCCGCGCTGTCGGAGGGTCAGTACTGAGGGAGGGCCGCACTGTCGGAGGGTCAGTACTGAGTGAGTGCCACACTGTCGGAGGGTCAGTACTGAGGGAGTGCCGCACTGTCGGAGGGTCAGTACTGAGGGAGGGCCGCACTGTCGGAGGGTCAGTACTGAGTGAGTGCCGCACTGTCGGAGGGTCAGAACTGAGGGAGTGCCGCACTGTCGGAGGGTCCGTACTGAGGGAGGGTCCGTACTGAGGGAGCCCCGCACTGTGGGAGGGTCAGTACTGAGGGAGGGCCGCACTGTCGGAGGGTCAGTACTGAGGGAGGGCCGCACTGTCGGAGGGTCAGTACTGAGGGGGCGCCGCACTGTCGGAGGGTCAGTACTGAGGGAGCGCCGCACTGTCGGAGGGTCAGTACTGAGGGAGCGCCGCACTGTCGGAGGGTCAGTACTGAGGGAGCCCCGCGCTGTCACCAGAAGCTGTTGAGCTGTATTAAAACGAACGCTGACGTTTCTTTGAATGGGGTCACTGTTTAACATGTCTGCTTTTAACTCCCTCGAAACCCTCAGGGGGAAACCTGTCGAAAAATGTCCTCTTAGTGGAGCCTGCTACAGTCCAGAGTTCAAGGGTCAAATCTGCCGTGTCACTACGGTGAGTAATGAATGACTCCACATCCCTGACAGGACTGAGAGACCCCAGTCAGTGTACAGATATCACCCTGAGAGAGAGAGGGGACTGAGAGACACCAGTCAGTGTACAGATATCTCCCTGAGAGAGAGAGGGGGGACTGAGAGACACCAGTCAGTGTACAGATATCTCCCTGAGAGAGAGAGGGGACTGAGAGACACCAGTCAGTGTACAGATATCTCCCTGAGAGACACCAGTCAGTGTACAGATATCTCCCTGAGACCAAGAGGGGACTGAGAGACACCAGTCAGTGTACAGATATCTCCCTGAGCGAGAGAGGGGACTGAGAGACACCAGTCAGTGTACAGATGTCTCCCTGAGAGAGAGAGGGGACTGAGAGACACCAGTCAGTGTACAGATATCTCCCTGAGAGAGAGAGGGGATTGAGAGACACCAGTCAGTGTCCAGATATCTTCCTGAGAGAGAGAGGGGACTGAGAGACACCAGTCAGTGTACAGATATCTTCCTGAGAGAGAGATGGGACTGAGAGACACCAGTCAGTGTACAGATATCTCCCAGAGAGAGAGAGAGAGAGAGAGAGAGAGGGGACTGAGAGACACCAGTCAGTGTACAGATATCTCCCTGAGAGAGAGGGGGGGGACTGAGAGACACCAGTCAATGTACAGATATCTCCCTGAGAGAGAGGGGGGGGACTGAGAGACACCAGACAGTGTACAGATATCTCCCTGAGAGACACCAGTCAGTGTACAGATATCTCCCTGAGAGAGAGAGAGAGAGAGAGGGGACTGAGAGACACCAGTCAGTGTACAGATATCTCCCTGAGAGACACCAGTCAGTGTACAGATATCTCCCTGAGACCAAGAGGGGACTGAGAGACCCCAGTCAGTGTACAGATATCTCCCTGAGAGAGACGGGGGTCAGAGAGACCCCAGTCAGTGTACAGATATCTCCCTGAGAGAGAGGGGGACTGAGAGACACCAGTCAGTGTACAGATATCTCCCTGAGAGAGACGGGGGTCAGAGAGACACCAGTCAGTGTACAGATATCTCCGAGAGAGAGGGGACTGAGAGACACCAGTCAGTATACAGATATCTCCCTGAGAGAGAAAGGGGACTGAGAGACACCAGGCAGTGTACAGATATCTCCCTGAGAGAGAGAGAGAGGGACTGAGAGACACCAGTCAGTGTACAGATATCTCCCTGAGAGAGAGAGGGACTGAGAGACGCCAGTCAGTGCACAGATATCTCCCTGAGCGAGAGGGGACTGAGAGACACCAGTCAGTGTACAGATATCTCCCTGAGAGAGAGAGGGGACTGAGAGACACCAGTCAGTGTACAGATATCTCCCTGAGAAAGAAAGAGGGACTGAGACACCAGTCAGTGTACAGATGTCACCCTGAGGAAGAGAGAGGGGACTGAGAGACACCAGTCAGTGTACAGATATCTCCCTGAGACACAGAGAGAGAGAGAGAGGGAGAGTGGGACTGAGAGACACCAGTCAGTGTACAGATATCTCCCTGAGACACAGAGAGAGAGAGAGAGAGAGAGGGGGGTCTGAGAGACACCAGTCAGTGCACAGATATCTCCCTGAGAGACAGGGGGGACTGAGAGACACCAGTCAGTGTACAGATATCTCCCTGAGAGACACCAGTCAGTGTACAGATATCTCCCTGAGAGAGAGGGGACTGAGTGACCCCAGTCAGTGTACAGATATCTCCCTGAGAGAGAGAGAGAGAGGGGACTGAGAGACCCCAGTCTGTGTGCAGATATCTCCCTGAGAGAGACGGGGGTCTGAGAGACACCAGTCAGTGTACAGATATGTCCCCGAGAGAGAGGGGACTGAGAGACACCAGTCAGTGTACAGATATCTCCCTGAGAGAGAGAGAGAGAGAGAGAGAGAGGGGACTGAGAGACCCCAGTCTGTGTGCAGATATCTCCCTGAGAGAGACGGGGGTCTGAGAGACACCAGTCAGTGTACAGATATGTCCCCGAGAGAGAGGGGACTGAGAGACACCAGTCAGTGTACAGATATCTCCCTGAGAGAGAGAGAGGGGACTGAGAGACACCAGTCAGTGTACAGATATCTCCCTGAGGGAGAGAGGGGACTGAGAGACACCAGTCAGTGTACAGATATCTCCCTGAGAGAGAGAGAAGGGGAACTGAGAGACCCCAGTCAGTGGTGTACAGATATCTCCCTGAGAGAGAGAGGGGACTGAGAGACACCAGTCAGTGGTGTACAGATATCTCCCTGAGAGAGAGAGGGGACTGAGAGACACCAGTCAGTGGTGTACAGACTGGTGTACTCTAGTGATGGAGAGGGACAAGAGTTATAGCTGGGGGCAGGGAAATTATGATGCGTTGAGGCATGACTTAGGATGCGTGGCTTGGAAAAGTAGATTCCAAGGCAAGAGCGTAATTGATATGTGGAACTTGTTCAAGGAGCAACTATTGAGTGTCGTTGATAAGTACGTACCTATCAGGCAGGGAGGAAAGGGTCGTGTGAGGGAGCCGTGGTTTAATAAGGAATTAGAATCCCTTGTTAAATGGAAGAGGGCGGCCTTTGTAAAGATGAGGCGTGAAGGTTCAATAGGGGCAATTGAGAGTTATAAGGTAGCCCAGAAGGACCTGAAGAGAGAGCTAAGAGCAGCAAGGAGGGGACATGAAAGGTCCTTAGTTGGTAGGATTAGGGAAAACCCTAAGGCTTTCTATAGGTATGTTAGGAATAAAAGAATGACTAGGGAAGGAATAGGTCCAATCAAGGACAGTAATGGGAAGTTGCGTGTGGAGGCTGAAGAGATTGGGGAGGCGCTGAATGAATACTTTTTGTCAGTATTCACTCAGGAACAGGACATTGTTGTTGATATGAATATTAAGTCACAATTAATTAGAATGGATGGCTTTGAGATATGTAGAGAAGAGGTGTTGGAAATTCTGGCAAGGGTGAAAATAGATAAGTCCCCTGGGCCTGATGGCATTTATCCTAGGATTCTCTGGGAAGCAAGGGAGGAGTTTGCAGAGCCATTGGCCTTGATATTTGTGTCCTCTTTGTCTACAGGAATAGTGCCAGAGGACTGGAAGCTAGCAAACGTGGTTCCCTTGTTCAAGAAGGGGAGTAGGGATAATCCTAGTAACTATAGGCCAGTGAGTCTCACTTCTGTTGTGGGCAAAGTCTTAGAGAAAATTGTAAGGGATAGGATTTATGCACATCTGGATAAGAATGATGTGATCAAGGATAGTCAGCATGGTTTTGTGAAGGGCAGGTCGTGCCTCACAAACCTTATTGAATTCTTTGAGAAGGTGACTAAGGAGGTAGATGAGGGGAAAGCGGTAGATGTGGTATATATGGATTTTAGTAAGGCGTTTGATAAGGTCCCCCATGGTAGGCTACTGCAGAAAATACAGAGATATGGCATTGAGGGTGAGTTGGAGGTTTGGATTAGGAACTGGCTGGCTGGAAGAAGACAGAGGGTAGTAGTTGATGGCAAATGTTCATCTTGGCGTGCCGTCACTAGCGGTGTTCCGCAAGGATCTGTTTTGGGACCATTGCTGTTTGTCATTTTTATAAATGACCTGGAGGAAGGGTTAGAAGGTTGGGTGAGCAAGTTTGCGGATGATACGAAAGTCGGAGGAGTTGTAGAGAGTGAGGAAGGATATGGCAGGTTACAGCGGGATATAGAGAAGCTGCAGAGCTGGGCAGAAAGGTGGCAAATGGAGTTCAATGTAGCGAAGTGTGAGGTGATTCACTTTGGTAAGAGTAATAAAAAGATGGGGTACTGGGCAATGGTCGGATACTTGGTAGTGTGGAAGAGCAGAGGGATCTTGGTGTCCATGTACACAGATCTCTGAAAGTTGCCACCCAGGTAAATAGTGCAGTGAAGAAGGCATATGGCGTACTGGCTTTTATTGGTAGAGGAATTGAGTTCCGGAGTCCTGAGGTCATGCTGCAGTTGTATAAGACTCTGGTGCGGCCGCATCTGGAATATTGTGTGCAGTCTTGGTCGCCATACTATAGGAAGGATGTGGAGGCACTGGAACGGGTGCAGAGGAAGTTTACCAGGATGTTGCCTGGTATGGTAGGAAGATCCTATGAGGAAAGGCTGAGGCACTTGGGGCTGTTTTCATTGGAGAAAAGAAGGTTTAGGGGTGACTTGATAGAGGTGTACAAGATGATTAGGGGGTTAGATAGGGTTGACAGTGAGAACCTTTTTCCGCGTATGGAGTCAGCTATTACAAGGGGGCATAGCTTTAAATTAAGGGGATGTTGGTATAGGACAGATGTTAGGGGTAGATTCTTTACTCAGCGGGTTGAGAGTTCATGGAATGCCCTGCCAGTAGCAGTGGTGGACTCTCCCTCTTTATGGGTCTTTCAACGGGCATTGGATAGGCATATGGAGGCTATTAGGCTAGTGTAGGTGAGGTAGGCTTCGGTCGGCGCAACATCGAGGGCCAAAGGGCCTGGACTGCGCTGTATTTTTCTATGTTCTATGTTCTAGATATCTCTCTGTGTGAGAGAGAGAGAGAGAGAGAGTGGGACTGAGAGACACCAGTCAGTGTACAGATATCTCCCTGAGAGAGAGAGAGGGGACTGAGAGACACCAGTCAGTGTACAGATATCTCCCTGAGAGAGAGGGGGGACTGAGAGACACCAGTCAGTGTACAGATATCTCCCTGAGAGAGAGAGGGGACTGAGAGACACCAGTCAGTGTACAGATATCTCCCTGAGAGAGAGGGGGAACTGAGAGACACCAGTCAGTGTACAGATATCTCCCTGAGAGAGGGGACTGAGAGACACCAGTCAGCGTACAGATATCTCCCTGAGAGAGAGAGGGGACTGAGAGACACCAGTCAGTGTACAGATATCTCCCTGAGAGAGAGAGGGGACTGAGAGACACCAGTCAGTGTACAGATATCTCCCTGAGAGAGAGGGGACTGAGAGACACTAGTCAGTGTACAGATATCTCCCTGAGAGAGACGAGACACTGAGAGACACCAGTCAGTGTACAGATATCTCCCTGAGAGAGGGGGGACTGAGAGACACCAGTCAGTGTACAGATATCTCCCTGAGAGAGAGAGGGGACTGAGAGACACCAGTCAGTGTACAGATCTCTCCCTGCGAGAGTCCTGTTGTGTGCAGTTTGGTTGCTGTGCTCTGTGATATTTAGTGTTTCTGATCTCCCCTGCAGGTGACTGAGATTGGAAAGGATGTAATCGGACTGCGTGTCAGCACACTACAGTTTCGCTGAAGCCCCCTCGGGTGCTGGCAGAATCCTGCTCCAAATGTGTCGCAGTCTGCCTCTCTCCCTGCAACCCTTTCTGTGGCTGAGCTGCTGAGATTAGCTCCCCCCCCCCCCACCCCCCCAACCAACTTCCTCTGGTGCCTGCTCCCTGTCTGGACTGAGCCATGAACGGTTTGGCCAGCTCCCCCACGTCGTGCTCCCCCTCCCCTGAAGGGATTGTGGCGTTTTGGTGATGAGACACGGGGCGATTGTCTGTGTATCCTTCCCCATCCCCCATCCCCCACCACCCACCACCTCCAAATCGCAGCTTTCTCAATTGCTCCGATGTAACTCTCAATAAACCTCACTGTTGTCCTCGTCTGTCTCCTGGTGTCTGTCCGTGTTACGGGGTTGAGGGAGGGTACGTGCCCGCACACACGCAGAGACAGACAGGCACAGGCAGAGACACACACACACACACACAGGCAGAGACAGACACACACACACGCACAGGCAGAGACAGACAGACGCGCACAGGCAGGGACAGACAGACGCGCACAGGCAGGCAGAGACAGGCAGACAGACGCGCACAGGCAGGCAGAGACAGGCAGACAGACGCGCACAGGCAGAGACAGACAGCCGCACACAGGCGCACACGCAGACACACAGAGCAAAACCAGGACCTGGGAAGGAGATGGACTATGTCCATTCTGACATGGCTGAGCCACTGGAACCCAGTGCTACAACAAAGCTACCGAATCCAAATCTGTGTGCTTTTAAAAAGGGGGGGGTTCAATCTCTCACATGGGGCTACGAGGTATGGGGACAAGCAGGAACGGAGTTGGATGATAACATTGAACGGCACAATACAATTCACAGGTCAAAGCACCCACTCCAATTGTGCACATTTCTCGAAATGCGCATCAGCGATCCAATCACCGCACAGAGGTTCAGTACTGAGGGAGTGCCGCACTGTGGGAGGGTCAGTACTGAGGGAGGGCCGCACTGTGGGAGGGTCAGTACTGAGGGAGGGCCGCACTGTGGGAGGGTCAGTACTGAGGGAGGGCCGCACTGTGGGAGGGTCAGTACTGAGGGAGGGCCGCACTGTGGGAGGGTCAGTACTGAGGGAGTGTCGCACTGTCAGAGGGTCAGGACTGAGGGAGTGTCGCACTGTCGGAGGGTCAGTACTGAGGGAGTGCCGCACTGTGGGAGGGTCAGTACTGAGGGAGCCCCGCACTGTCGGAGGGTCAGTACTGAGGGAGTGCCGCACTGTGGGAGGGTCAGTACTGAGGGAGTGCCGCACTGTGGGAGGGTCAGTACTGAGGGAGGGCCGCACTGTGGGAGGGTCAGTACTGAGGGAGGGCCGCACTGTGGGAGGGTCAGTACTGAGGGAGGGCCGCACTGTGGGAGGGTCAGTACTGAGGGAGGGCCGCACTGTGGGAGGGTCAGTACTGAGGGAGGGCCGCACTGTCCGAGGGTCAGTACTGAGGGAGGGCCGCACTGTCCGAGGGTCAGTACCGAGGGAGGGCCGCACTGTCGGAGGGTCAGTACCGAGGGAGGGCCGCACTGTCGGAGGGTCAGTACCGAGGTAGGGCCGCACTGTCGGAGGGTCAGTACCGAGGGAGCGCCGTACTGTCGGAGGGTCAGGACCGAGGGAGCGCCGCACTGTCTGCGGGTCAGTACCGAGGTAGGGCCGCACTGTCGGAGGGTCAGTACCGAGGTAGGGCCGCACTGTCGGAGGGTCAGTACCGAGGGAGTGCCGCACTGTCGGAGGGTCAGTACCGAGGTAGGGCCGCACTGTCGGAGGGTCAGTACCGAGGTAGGGCCGCACTGTCGGAGGGTCAGTACCGAGGGAGTGCCGCACAGTCGGAGGGTCAGTACCGAGGGAGGGCCGCACTGTCGGAGGGTCAGTACCGAAGGAGGGCCGCACTGTCGGAGGGTCAGTAATGAGGGAGTGCCGCATGGTGGGAGGGTCAGTACCGAGGGAGGGCCGCACCGTCCGAGGGTCAGTACCGAGGGAGGGCCGCACCGTCGGAGGGTCAGTACCGAGGGAGGGCCTCACCGTCGGAGGGTCAGTACCGAGGGAGGGCCGCACTGTCTGCGGGTCAGTACCGAGGTAGGGCCGCACTGTCGGAGGGTCAGTACCGAGGGAGTGCCGTACTGTCGGAGGGTCAGGACTGAGAGAGCGCCGCACTGTCTGCGGGTCAGTACTGAGGGAGGGCCGCACTGTCGGAGGGTCAGTACTGAGGGAGGGCCGCACTGTGGGAGGGTCAGTGCTGAGGGAGGGCCGCACTGTCGGAGGGTCAGTGCTGAGGGAGTGCCGCACTGTCGGAGGGTCAGTACTGAGGGAGGGCCGCACTGTCTGCGGGTCAGTACTGAGGGAGGGCCGCACTGTGGGAGGGTCAGTACTGAGGGAGGGCCGCACTGTCGGAGGGTCAGTGCTGAGGGAGTGCCGTACTGTCGGAGGGTCAGGACTGAGAGAGCGCCGCACTGTCTGCGGGTCAGTACCGAGGTAGGGCCGCACTGTCGGAGGGTCAGTACCGAGGGAGTGCCACACGGTGGGAGGGTCAGTACCGAGGGAGTGCCACACGGTGGGAGGGTCAGTACCGAGGGAGGGCCGCACCGTGGGAGGGTCAGGACCGAGGGAGGGCCACACCGTGGGAGGGTCAGTACTGAGGGAGCCCCGCACCGTCGGAGGGTCAGTACTGAGGGAGGGCCGCACCGTCGGAGGGTCAGTACTGAGGGAGAGCCGCACTGTCGGAGGGTCAGGACTGAGGGAGCGTCGCACTGTCGGAGGGTCAGTACTGAGGGAGCGTCGCACTGTCGGAGGGTCAGGACTGAGGGATGGCCGCACTGTCGGAGGGTCAGTACTGAGGGAGTGTCGCACTGTCTGAGGGTCAGGACTGAGGGAGGGCTGCACTGTCGGAGGGTCAGTACTGAGGGAGTGTCGCACTGTCTGAGAGTCAGTACTGAGGGAATGCCGCACTGTCGGAGGGTCAGTACTGAGGGAGGGCCGCACTGTCGGTGGGTCAGTACTGAGGGAGGGCCGCACTGTCGGAGGGTCAGTACTGAGGGAGGGCCGCACTGTCGGAGGGTCAGTACTGAGGGAATGCCGCTCTGTCGGAGGGTCAGTACTGAGGGAGGGCCGCACTGTCGGAGGGTCAGTACTGAGGGAATGCCGCACTGTCTGCGGGTCAGTACCGAGGTAGGGCCGCACTGTCGGAGGGTCAGTACCGAGGGAGTGCCACACGGTGGGAGGGTCAGTACCGAGGGAGTGCCACACGGTGGGAGGGTCAGTACCGAGGGAGGGCCGCACCGTGGGAGGGTCAGGACCGAGGGAGGGCCACACCGTGGGAGGGTCAGTACTGAGGGAGCCCCGCACCGTCGGAGGGTCAGTACTGAGGGAGGGCCGCACCGTCGGAGGGTCAGTACTGAGGGAGAGCCGCACTGTCGGAGGGTCAGGACTGAGGGAGCGTCGCACTGTCGGAGGGTCAGTACTGAGGGAGCGTCGCACTGTCGGAGGGTCAGGACTGAGGGATGGCCGCACTGTCGGAGGGTCAGTACTGAGGGAGTGTCGCACTGTCTGAGGGTCAGGACTGAGGGAGGGCTGCACTGTCGGAGGGTCAGTACTGAGGGAGTGTCGCACTGTCTGAGAGTCAGTACTGAGGGAATGCCGCACTGTCGGAGGGTCAGTACTGAGGGAGGGCCGCACTGTCGGTGGGTCAGTACTGAGGGAGGGCCGCACTGTCGGAGGGTCAGTACTGAGGGAGGGCCGCACTGTCGGAGGGTCAGTACTGAGGGAATGCCGCTCTGTCGGAGGGTCAGTACTGAGGGAGGGTCGCACTGTCGGAGGGTCAGTACTGAGGGAGTGCCGCACGGTCGGAGGGTCAGTACTGAGGGAATGCCGCACTGTCGGAGGGTCAGTACTGAGGGAGGGCCGCACTGTCGGAGGGTCAGTACTGAGGGACGGCCGCACTGTTGGACGGTCAGTACTGAGGGAGGGCCGCACTGTGGGAGGGTCAGTACTGAGGGAGGGCCGCACTGTCGGAGGGTCAGTACTGAGGGAGGGCCGCACTGTCGGAGGGTCAGTACTGAGGGAATGCCGCACTGTCGGAGGGTCAGTACTGAGGGAGGGCCGCACTGTCGGAGGGTCAGTACTGAGGGAGTGCCGCACTGTCGGAGGGTCAGTACTGAGGGAGCGTCGCACTGTCGGAGGGTCAGGACTGAGGGATGGCCGCACTGTCGGAGGGTCAGTACTGAGGGAGTGTCGCACTGTCTGAGGGTCAGTACTGAGGGAGGGCCGCACTGTCGGAGGGTCAGTACTGAGGGAGGGTCGCACTGTCGGAGGGTCAGTACTGAGGGAGTGCCGCACGGTCGGAGGGTCAGTACTGAGGGAATGCCGCACTGTCGGAGGGTCAGTACTGAGGGAGGGCCGCACTGTCGGAGGGTCAGGACTGAGGGACGGCCGCACTGTCGGACGGTCAGTACTGAGGGAGGGCCGCACTGTGGGAGGGTCAGTACTGAGGGAGGGCCGCACTGTGGGAGGGTCAGTACTGAGGGAGGGCCGCACTGTCGGAGGGTCAGTACTGAGGGAGGGCCGCACTGTCGGAGGGTCAGTACTGAGGGAATGCCGCACTGTCGGAGGGTCAGTACTGAGGGAGGGCCGCACTGTCGGAGGGTCAGTACTGAGGGAGTGCCGCACTGTCGGAGGGTCAGTACTGAGGGACGGCCGCACTGTCGGACGGTCAGTACTGAGGGAGGGCCGCACTGTCAGAGGGTCAGTACTGAGGGAGGTCTGCACTGTCGGAGGGTCAGTACTGAGGGAGCGTCGCACTGTCGGAGGGTCAGGACTGAGGGAGCGTCGTACTGTCGGAGGGTCCGTACTGAGGGAGCCCCGCACTGTCGGGGGGTCAGTACTGAGGGTGGGCCGCACTGTCAGAGGGTCAGGACTGAGGGAGCCCCGCACTGTCGGAGGGTCAGTACTGAGGGAGGGCCGCACTGTCGGAGGGTCAGTCCTGAGGGAGTGTCGTACTGTGGGAGGGTCAGTGCTGAGGGAGCCCCGCACTGTCGGAGGGTCAGTGCTGAGGGAGGGCCGCACTGTAGGAGGGTCAGTGCTGAGGGCGTCCCGCACTGTCGGAGGGTCAGTACTGAGGGAGGGCCGCACTGTCGGGGGGTCAGTACTGAGGGAGGGCCGCATAGTCGGAGGGTCAGTGCTGAGGGAGTGCCACACTGTCGGAGGGACAGTACTGAGGGAGTGCCGCACTGTCACAGGGTCAGTACTGAGGGTGTGCCGCACTGTCGGAGGGTCAGTACTGAGGGAGTGCCGCACTGTCACAGGGTCAGTACTGAGGGTGTGCCGCCCTGTCGGAGGGTCAGTACTGAGGGAGTGCTGCCCTGTCGGAGGGTCAGTACTGAGGGAGGGCCGCACTGTCGGAGGGTCAGTACTGAGGGAGTGCCGCACTGTCGGAGGGTCAGTACTGAGGGAGTGCCGCACTGTCGGAGGGTCAGGACTGAGGGAGGGCCGCACTGTCGGAGGGTCAGTACTGAGGGAGCGCCGCACTGTGGGAGGGTCAGTACTGAGGGAGTGCCGCACTGTCGGAGGGTCAGTACTGAGGGAGTGCCGCACTGTCGGAGGGTCAGTACTGAGAGAGTGCCGCACTGTCGGAGGGTCAGTACTGAGGGAGTGCCGCACTGTCGGAGGGTCAGTACTGAGGGAGGGCCGCACGGTCGGAGTGTCAGTACTGAGGGAGGGCCGCACTGTCGGAGGGTCAATACTGAGGGAGGGCCGCACTGTCGGAGGGTCAGTACTGAGGGAGGGCCGCACTGTCGGAGGGTCAGTACTGAGGGAGGGCTGCACTGTCGGAGGGTCAATACTGAGGGAGGGCCGTACTGTCGGAGGGTCAGTACTGAGGGAGGGCCGCACTGTCGGAGGGTCAGTACTGAGGGAGTCCCGCCCTGTCGGAGGGTCAGTACTGAGGGAGCGTCGCACTGTCGGAGGGTCAGTACTGAGGGAGGGCCGCACTGTCGGAGGGTCAGTACTGAGGGAGTGCCGCACTGTCGGAGGGTCAGTACTGAGGGAGTCCCGCACTGTCGGAGGGTCAGTACTGAGGGAGCGTCGCACTGTGGGAGGGTCAGTACTGAGGGAGTGCCGCACTGTCGGAGGGTCAGGACTGAGGGAGGGCCGCACTGTCGGAGGGTCAGTACTGAGGGAGGGCCGCACTGTCGGAGGGTCAGTACTGAGGGAGGGCCGCACTGTGGGAGGGTCAGTACTGAGGGAGGGTCGCACTGTGGGAGGGTCAGTACTGAGGGAGGGCCGCACTGTCGGAGGGTCAGTGCTGAGGGAGGGCCGCACTGTCGGAGGGTAAGTACTGAGGGAGGGCCGCACTGTCGGAGGGTCAGTACTGAGGGAGGGCCGCACCGTCGGAGGGTCAGTCCTGAGGGAGGGCCGCACCGTCGGAGGGTCAGTCCTGAGGGAGGGCCGCACTGTCGGAAGGTCAGTACTGAGGGAGGGCCGCACTGTCGGAGGGTCAGTCCTAAGGGAGGGCCGCATTGTCGGAGGGTCAGTACTGATCTTGCTGTGGCTGGTGACAGTGGGCTATCCCTTTTACACATCGATCTCCCCGATCCCAGATTCTTCCTGCTCCCCTGTCCATGTTTGTTGGGACTGCTGCACTGATGTGCCTCCTTGTGCCATGGGCACTCATTGACAATCTCGCAGGCTGTGTGGGGGAGGTGTGATCCTGACCCTGTGGTGTCCTCCTCTCCAATCCCCTCCCTCACACTCTGTTCTGGGCCTATCCAGCCCTGACTCCTGTATCGTGCTCTGTGGTTTCGATCCGGATCCTGTGGTTCACCACTTGCTGATGACAGAGTTTATTTCAGATCTGTCTGTGGATATATTTCAACTTCCTTCCCAGCTCCACATCCTCCCTCAGTGAGGGACTGGGCCCGGAGCCTGCTGTTTCCCCTCAGTGAGGGACTTGGGCCCGGAGCCTGCTGTTCCCCCTCAGTGAGGGACTTGGGCCCGGAGCCTGCTGTTTCCCCTCAGTGAGGGACTTGGGCCCGGAGCCTGCTGTTTCCCCTCAGTGAGGGACTTGGGCCCGGAGCCTGCTGTTCCCCCTCAGTGAGGGACTGGGCCCGGAGCCTGCTGTTTCCCCTCAGTGAGGGACTGGGCCCGGAGCCTGCATTTTCCCCCTCAGTGAGGGACTGGGCCCGAAGCCTGCTGATTCCCCTCAGTGAGGGACTGGGCCCGGAGCCTGCTGTTCCCCCTCAGTGAGGGACTGGGCCCGGAGCCTGCTGGTCCCCCTCAGTGAGGTACTGGGCCCGGAGCCTGCTGTTTCCCCTCAGTGAGGGACTGGGCCCAGAGTCTGTTGTTCCCCCTCAGTGAGGGACTGGGCCCAGAGTCTGTTGTTCCCCCTCAGTGAGGGACTGGGCCCAGAGCCTGCTGTTCCCCCTCAGTGAGGGACTGGGCCTGTTGTTCCCCCTCAGTGAGGGACTGGGCCCGGAGCCTGCTGTTTCCCCTCAGTGAGGGACTGGGCCTGGAGCCTGCTGTTTCCCCTCAGTGAGGGACTGGGCCCGGAGCCTGCTGTTTCCCCTCAGTGAGGGACTGGGCCCAACGCCTGCTGTTTCCCCTCAGTGAGGGACTGGGCCCGGAGCCTGCTGATCCCTTCAGTGAGGGACTGGGCCCGGAGCCTGCTGATCCCCTCAGTGAGGGACCGGGCCCAACCCCTGCTGTTTCCCCTCAGTGAGGTACTGGGCCTGGAGCCTGCTGTTCCCCCTCAGTGAGGGACTGGGCCCGGAGCCTGCTGTTCCCCCTCAGTGAGGGACTGGGCCCGGAGCCTGCTGTTTCCCCTCAGTGAGGGACTGGGCCCGGAGCCTGCTGTTCCCCCTCAGTGAGGGACTGGGCCCAGCGCCTGCTGATCCCCTCAGTGAGGGACTGGTCTCAGACACTCCATTCTTCAGCCTCCTGTCGATGAGATGTGTGTTGTTCTCACATCCCTCCGAGATCTGCAAAACCGGGGAGCATTGAGGGCCGCACTGTCGCAGGCTGAAGGACTTGCCCTCCCTGCCTCGCAACAGCTTCTGACTTGGGATGCTTTGGGTTTTCTGGCGAAGATTCAGCTGTGAAGAGGATTGGTTGAGGAAATGTGATCGCTCTGTGTCGGGATTTGCCGACTGATCGTCTCAGTGGTCAGGGCCGCTCAGGTGTTTAACTGTACACGATGGACCTCTGATCTGGTGTGATTACCTTCTTCTCTCTGTGTGAAACCAGAGGCACGGCTGGAAGATGTTCCATGTCCAATTCTACACCTGTCCCACAAGGTGTTGGCTACAGCAATGCGGCCTCAAACAGCTGTCTGTAAATATGTGTTTCACGTAACGACCCGATGTCTGACAGATTCCCTCCCCTCGGAGAGAAGGAATCCCTCCCCGTCTCTGTCTTCGATGAGGGACCCCGTTAATCTGAGATGATCCTTTCTGGGCCCTAGACTCCCCAACGCCAGGAGAAATGAACTCTCAACATCTTCCTCCTGCCTCTCTCTCTCTCTCTCTGTCTCTCTTCAACACCCCCCAGTTCTGCACAGAGGCTGCCAGTTTTTCCCCAGCTATTTCTGTTTCCACACTGAAGTGGTCACCCCCATGTTCACCTAAACTCCCAACAGGTATGGGCTCAACCAGTCTCGATGAAGCTGAGCTGGAAGGTTGGTTATCAGACGTTTCGTCACCACACGAGGTAACATCATCAGTGAGCCCCCGGGGTGAAGCACGGGTGGTGTATTTGTGTGTTTAGTTTCCTTTGGTGAGTCTCATCATTTCCTGTGGTGACATCATTTCCTGTTCCTTTTCTCAGGGGGTGGTCCAACTCGACGTGTTTGTGGATAGAGTTCCGGTTGGAATGCCATGCTGCCAGGAATTCTCAGTTTGGCTTGTCCAAGGAGGGATGTGTTGTCCCAGTTGAAGTGGTGTACTTCCTCATCTGTACGTAAGGATACTAGTGAGAGAAGGTGGATTGGCCATGCTAAATTACCCATAATGCCCAGGGATGTGTAGGTTAGGGTGGATTGGCCATGCTAAATTACCCATAATGCCCAGGGATGTGTAGGTTAGGGTGGATTGGCCGTGCTAAATTACCCATAGTGCCCAGGGATGTGTAGGTTAGGGTGGATTGGCCGTGCTAAATTACCCATAGTGCCCAGGGATGTGTAGGTTAGGGTGGATTGGCAAATCCAAACTAACCTGCACATCCCTGGGCACTATGGGTAATTTAGCATAGCCAATCCACCCTAACCTACACATCCCTGAACACTATGGGGTAATTTAGAATGGCCAATCCACCCTAACCTACACATCCCTGAACACTATGGGTAATTTAGCATGGCCAATCCACCCTAACCTACACATCCCTGAACACTCTGGGTAATTTAGCATGGCCAATCCACCCTAACCTACACATCCCTGAACACTATGGGGTAATTTAGAATGGCCAATCCACCCTAACCTACACATCCCTGAACACTATGGGTAATTTAGCATGGCCAATCCACCCTAACCTACACATCCCTGAACACTCTGGGTAATTTAGCATGGCCAATCCACCCTAACCTACACATCCCTGAACACTATGGGGTAATTTAGCATGGCCAATCCACCCTAACCTACACATCCCTGAACACTATGGGGTAATTTAGCATGGCCAATCCACCCTAACCTACACATCCCTGAACACTATGGGTAATTTAGCATAGCCAATCCACCCTAACCTACACATCCCTGAGCACTATGGGGTAATTTAGCATGGCCAATCCACCCTAACCTACACATCCCTGGGCACTATGGGTAATTTATCATGGCCAATCCACCCTAACCTACACATCCCTGAACACTATGGGTAATTTAGCATGGCCAATCCACCCTAACCTGCACATCCCTGGGCACTATGGATAATTTATCATGGCCAATCCACCCTAACCTACACATCCCTGAACACTATGGGTAATTTAGCATGGCCAATCCACCCTAACCTACACATCCCTGAACACTATGGGGTAATTTAGCATGGCCAATCCACCCTAACCTACACATCCCTGAACACTATGGGTAATTTAGCATGGCCAATCCACCCTAACCTACACATCCCTGAACACTATGGGGTAATTTAGCATGGCCAATCCACCCTAACCTACACATCCCTGAACACTATGGGTAATTTAGCATGGCCAATCCACCCTAACCTACACATCCCTGAACACTATGGGGTAATTTAGCATGGCCAATCCACCCTAACCTACACATCCCTGAACACTATGGGGTAATTTAGCATGGCCAATCCACCCTAACCTACACATCCCTGAACACTATGGGTAATTTAGCATGGCCAATCCACCCTAACCTACACATCCCTGGGCACTATGGGTAATTTATCATGGCCAATCCACCCTAACCTGCACATCCCTGAGCACTATGGGTAATTTATCATGGCCAATCCACCCTAACCTACACATCTCTGGGCACTATGGGTAATTTATCATGGCCAATCCACCCTAACCTACACATCCCTGAACACTATGGGGTAATTTAGCAAGGCCAATCCACCCTAACCTACACATCCCTGGGCACTATGGGTAATTTATCATGGCCAATCCACCCTAACCTGCACATCCCTGAGCACTATGGGTAATTTATCATGGCCAATCCACCCTAACCTACACATCTCTGGGCACTATGGGTAATTTATCATGGCCAATCCACCCTAACCTGCACATCCCTGAGCACTATGGGTAATTTATCATGGCCAATCCACCCTAACCTACACATCTCTGGGCACTATGGGTAATTTATCATGGCCAATCCACCCTAACCTACACATCCCTGAACACTATGGGGTAATTTAGCATGGCCAATCCACCCTAACCTGCACATCTTTGGACTGTGGGAGGAAACGCCCACAGTCACCCAGGGGTGGGATACCCCCCCCTGGGTCCCGAGCGCCGTGAGGCAGTGGCGCTCCCCAGTGAACCGTCCTGCCGTCCCCCCCACGCACGCCGCCGGCTGAGGTGAAAGATCGAAACGGCGCAGTGAGATCACACGAGAGACCGAGTTTGATTTTTTTTTTGTCTTTTCGAACGCACCACACGGGTTTATTTAATGTCACACCTCGGTTAGTAAAACAGTGACAGGGATCGTCTGTGAGTAAAGCTGCACTGCCCCTTTCCCCTTTTACTCTCTGCCCCGCACCCGCAACCCCCCCCTCCCCCCCACCCCCCGGTGAGCTCTTCACCCGAACCGCCTACTCCAACACAAACCTGGGCTGGGGTGGCGGGGGGAGGGGGGGAGGGGGGAGAGGGGGATTCCCCACCTAGAGGCTGTTGCTCGGGGTGGAGGGTGGAGGGAATGGTTCTTGGTGGGACCCCCCCCCCCTGCTTGTGTCAGAGGAGAGCACCCCCCCCCCACCCCTTCCCAGAATGAAGCGGGACATCGGTTCAGGGAGGTGGGGGAGGGTGGGGGAGGGAGTGGGGCGCCCGAGAAGGCGGCCATGTTTGCTGACTGGAGGTTAGTGTGCATTGCATAGAAATGCCCGGCTCGAGGGGCGACCTTGGGGAGGGGAGGGGAGGGGAGGGGGGGGTGGAGCGGTGAGGGGGGGGGTGGGGGGGGGGTCGTGGGAGGCAGCAAAGGCAAGTTTTTGTAAACGGGACTCACTACCCAGACTCGGGGGCACACCAGAAACAATACAAGGGTCTGGAGGTGGGAGGGGAGGATATAGCAGGGGGTTATGGGGGAGTGCGGGGGGGGGCGGGGGTGGAATCACTGTCACATCTCATTCTCTCTCTCTCTCTCTCTCTCTTTCTCATTCTCTCTCTCACTTTCTCTCATTCTCTCTCTCACTTTCTCTCTTTCTTTCACTTTCTCTCTCTCTTTCTCTCATTCTCTCTCTCACACATTTTCTCTCTTTCTCACTTCCTCTCATTCTCTCTTTCTCATTCTCTCTCTCACTTTCTCTCTCTTTCTTTCACTTTCTCTCTCTCTCACTTTCTCCCATTCTCTCTCTCTCTCTCTCTCACTTTCTCCCATTCTCTCTCTCACACATTTTCTCTCTCTCTCTCTCTCTCACACTTTCTCTCTCTCTCCCTCTCATTCACTCTTCCCCTCTCCCATTCTCTCTCTCCCTCTCTCCCTAACACACACACACGGTCCAACTGCGTCTCCCTGACAGGAATGGATCACGAATGTAGGTTAATGCTGTGTTTTTTTTGAACAAGGGTTATTTTTATAC
>NC_092785.1:35044326-35065304 GCF_047496795.1 Chiloscyllium punctatum | reverse complement strand
GATGGCACTGGGGATGCGGGTGGGTGAATTTTGATTCACTCTCCTGTTCCTCGCTGACCTTGAGTACCTTTGTCCTGTACTCCAACACCATGGTCAGCAGGTCAGGTCTCCGTGATAGCTCAAACACATGCTCAATGTACGACAGGTTATCTACAGCAGGAAGGGCCACAATTAGACTGCACGCATGCTCTCTCACCTCCCATCCACTCCCCTCACCTCACATTCTCAGGCCCTGACTCCCCTTCCCGAGCTCTGGGGCCTACTCTCAGGCCCTGACTCCCGTTCCCCTTTCCCTGGGGCCCACTCTCAGGCCCAGACTCCCACTACTGGCCCTGGGGCCTACTCTCAGGCCCTGACTCCCGTTCCCCTTTCCCTGGGGCCTACTCTCAGGCCCAGACTCCCACTACTGGGCACTGTGGCCTATTCTCAGGCTCTGACTCCTGATCCCAAGCCCTGTGGCCTACTGTCAGGCCCCGACTCCCATTCCTGAGCCGTAGGGCCTACTGTCAGGCACTGACTCCCATTCCCGCGCTATGGGGACTACTCTTAGGCCCTGACTCCCAATCCTGAGTTCTGGGACCTACTCTCAGGCCCCGACACCTGTTCCCGGGCCCTGGGGCCTACTCTCAGGCCCTGACTCCTGTTCCCGGGCCCTGGGGACTACTCTCAGGCCCTGACTCCCGTCCTGGGCCCTGGGGCCTACTCTCAGGCCCTGACTCCCGTTCCCGGGCCCTGGGGCCTACTCTCGGGCCCTGGGGCCTACTCTCAGGCCCCGACTTCCGTTCCCGGGCCCTGGGGCCTACTCTCAGGCCCCGACTCCCGTTCCCGGGCCCTGGGGCCTACTCTCAGGCCCCGACTCCCGTTCCCGGGCCCTGAGGCCTACTCTCAAGCCCCGACTCCCGTTCCCGGGCCCTGAGGCCTACTCTCAGGCCCCGACTCCCGTTCCCGGGCCCTGGGGCCTACTCTCAGGCCCCGACTCCCGTTCCCGGGCCCTGGGGCCTACTCTCAGGCCCCGACTCCCGTTCCAGAGCCCTGGGGCCTACTCTCAGTCCCTGACTCCCGTTCCCGAGCCCTGGGGCCTACTCTCAGGCCCCGACTCCCGTTCCCGAGCCCTGGGGCCTACTCTCAGCCTCCCACCTTTGGAGAGCTTGTCGTGTTTTTCCAAGAAGTTGAACCACTCCTTGCATCCGGTCAGCTCCTGGCTTCTGTTGCTTGGAATGTCCTCTTTGCAGGCCAGTTTCAGTTGGTTCAGGTCCTCTGGTGTAATGTTGGACGAGAGGTCATCGAGCAAGGCGGCAAATTGGACCAACTCTGTGTCTGCCATGATCCTCTGAGGGAACATAGAGAGAGAGAGAGAGAGAGAAAAAGTTAGCAATGTAGAAAATCAGCCCTTTCGAGACTGGTCACCCCCGTGTGGTCATCCAACACAGTCCCCTGCTCCTAACCCCTCTCTTCGGGCCTAAAGACTATCTCTAACTTTTTCTGGCTTTCATTGGGACAGAATTCCATAGGCCCCTCGCTCTCTGGGTCAAGACATTGCTCCACATCTCAGTCCCAAATGGTCTACCGCGTATTCTTAGACTGTGAACATCCCTCCCCACCCCACTTCCTGTTTCTGAACAGACAAGGTGTCAGGTTTGAAATAGGGAGGGGGCGAGTGAGAGAAACAACTGAAAAAAGATCAGGGACTGAGAGAGGGAGAGGAGAGAGAGAGATGGGGGGACTGAGGGAGGGAGAGGAGAGAGAGGTGGAGGGGACTGAGAGAGGGGAGGAGAGAGAGAGAGAGATGGGGACTGAGGGAGGGAGAGGAGAGAGAGGGGGGGGGACTGAGAGAGGGAGAGGAGGGGGGGGATTGAGGGAGGGGAGAGGAGGAGAGAGAGATGGAGGGGACTGAGGGAGGGAGAGGAGGGGGGGGGGGACTGAGGGAGGGAGAGGAGAGAGAGAGTTGGGGGGACTGAGAGAGGGAGAGGATGAGGGGGTGAGGGGACTGAGGGAGGGAGAGGAGAGAGAGAGATGGGGTGACTGAGAGAGGGAGAGGAGAGGAGAGAGATGGAGGGACTGAGAGAGGGAGAGGAGAGAGAGAGGGGGGGACTGAGAGAGAGAGAGGAGAGAGATGGGGGGACTGAGAGAGGGAGAGGAGAGAGATGGGGGGACTGAGAGAGGGAGAGGAGAGAGATGGGGGGACTGAGAGAGGGAGAGGAGAGGGGGGGGGGACTGAGAGGGAGAGGAGAGAGAGAGATGGAGGGACTGAGAGAGGGAGAGGAGAGAGAGATGGGGGGACTGAGAGAGGGAGAGGAGAGAGAGATGGAGGGACTGAGGGAGGGAGAGGAGAGAAAGAGGGGGGGACTGAGAGAGAGGAGAGAGAGATGGGGGGACTGAGAGAGGGAGAGGAGAGAGAGAGATGGGGGGACTGAGAGAGGGAGAGGAGAGAGAGATGGGGGGACTGAGAGAGGGAGAGGAGAGAGAGATGGAGGGACTGAGAGAGGGAGAGGAGAGAGAGATGGAGGGACTGAGGGAGGGAGAGGAGAGAGAGATGGGGGGACTGAGAGAGGGAGAGGAGAGAGAGATGGGGGGACTGAGAGAGGGAGAGGAGAGGGATGGAGGGACTGAGGGAGGGAGAGGAGAGAGAGATGGGGGGACTGAGAGAGGGAGAGGAGAGAGAGAGATGGGGGGACTGAGAGAGGGAGAGGAGAGAGAGATGGGGGGACTGAGAGAGGGAGAGGAGAGGGAGATGGAGGGACTGAGAGAGAGAGAGGAGAGAGAGATGGAGGGACTGAGAGAGGGAGAGGAGAGAGAGATGGGGGGACTGAGAGAGGGAGAGGAGAGAGAGATGGGGGGACTGAGAGAGGGAGAGGAGAGGGATAGAGGGACTGAGAGAGGGAGAGGAGAGAGAGATGGGGGGACTGAGGGAGGGAGAGGAGAGAGAGAGATGGAGGGACTGAGGGAGGGAGAGGAGAGAGGGGGGGGACTGAGGGAGGGAGAGGAGAGAGAGAGTTGGGGGGACTGAGAGAGGGAGAGGAGAGAGGGGGGGGGGACTGAGGGAGGGAGAGGAGAGAGAGAGATGGGGGGACTGAGAGAGGGAGAGGAGAGAGAGAGATGGGGGGACTGAGAGAGGGAGAGGAGAGAGAGGGGGGGGGACTGAGAGAGAGAGAGAGGAGAGAGATGGGGGGACTGAGAGAGGGAGAGGAGAGAGTTGGGGGGGACTGAGAGAGGGAGAGGAGGGAGAGAGATGGAGGGACTGAGAGGGAGAGGAGAGAGAGATGGGGGGACTGAGAGAGGGAGAGGAGAGAGAGAGATGGGGGGAACTGAGAGAGGGAGAGGAGAGAGCGAGATGGGGGGACTGAGAGAGGGAGAGGAGAGAGAGATGGGGGGACTGAGAGAGGGAGAGGAGAGGGATGGAGGGACTGAGGGAGGGAGAGGAGAGAGAGATGGGGGGACTGAGAGAGGGAGAGGAGAGAGAGATGGAGGGACTGAGAGAGGGAGAGGAGAGGGATAGAGGGACTGAGAGAGGGAGAGGAGAGGGATAGAGGGACTGAGAGAGGGAGAGGAGAGAGAGATGGGGGGACTGAGAGAGGGAGAGGAGAGGGAGATGGAGGGACTGAGAGAGGGAGAGGAGAGAGAGATGGGGGGACTGAGGGAGGGAGAGGAGAGAGAGATGGGGGGGACTGAGGGAGGGAGAGGAGAGGGATGGAGGGACTGAGGGAGGGAGAGGAGAGAGAGATGGGGGGACTGAGAGAGGGAGAGGAGAGAGAGATGGGGGGACTGAGGGAGGGAGAGGAGAGAGAGATGGAGGGACTGAGGGAGGGAGAGGAGAGAGAGATGGAGGGACTGAGGGAGGGAGAGGAGAGAGAGATGGAGGGACTGAGAGAAGGTGAGGAGAGGGATGGAGGGACTGAGGGAGGGAGAGGAGAGGGATGGAGGGACTGAGAGAGGGAGAGGAGAGAGAGAGATGGAGGGACTGAGAGAGGGAGAGGAGAGAGAGAGATGGGGGGGACTGAGGGAGGGAGAGGAGAGGGATGGAGGGACTGAGAGAGGGAGAGGAGAGGGATGGAGGGACTGAGGGAGGGAGAGGAGAGAGAGATGGGGGGACTGAGAGAGGGAGAGGAGAGAGAGATGGAGGGACTGAGAGAGGGAGAGGAGAGGGATAGAGGGACTGAGAGAGGGAGAGGAGAGAGAGATGGGGGGACTGAGAGAGGGAGAGGAGAGGGAGATGGAGGGACTGAGAGAGGGAGAGGAGAGAGAGATGGGGGGACTGAGAGAGGGAGAGGAGAGGGATGGAGGGACTGAGGGAGGGAGAGGAGAGAGAGATGGGGGGACTGAGAGAGGGAGAGGAGAGAGAGATGGAGGGACTGAGAGAGGGAGAGGAGAGGGATAGAGGGACTGAGAGAGGGAGAGGAGAGAGAGATGGGGGGACTGAGAGAGGGAGAGGAGAGGGAGATGGAGGGACTGAGAGAGGGAGAGGAGAGAGAGATGGGGGGACTGAGGGAGGGAGAGGAGAGAGAGATGGGGGGACTGAGGGAGGGAGAGGAGAGGGATGGAGGGACTGAGGGAGGGAGAGGAGAGAGAGATGGAGGGACTGAGGGAGGGAGAGGAGAGAGAGATGGAGGGACTGAGAGAGGGAGAGGAGAGAGAGATGGGGGGACTGAGGGAGGGAGAGGAGAGAGAGATGGAGGGACTGAGGGAGGGAGAGGAGAGAGAGATGGAGGGACTGAGGGAGGGAGAGGAGAGAGAGATGGAGGGACTGAGAGAAGGTGAGGAGAGGGATGGAGGGACTGAGGGAGGGAGAGGAGAGGGATGGAGGGACTGAGAGAGGGAGAGGAGAGAGAGAGATGGAGGGACTGAGAGAGGGAGAGGAGAGAGAGAGATGGGGGGGACTGAGGGAGGGAGAGGAGAGGGATGGAGGGACTGAGAGAGGGAGAGGAAAGAGAGATGGGGGGACTGAGGGAGGGAGAGGAGAGAGATGGAGGGACTGAGGGAGGGAGAGGAGAGAGAGATGGAGGGACTGAGGGAGGGAGAGGAGAGAGAGAGATGGGGGGACTGAGAGAAGGTGAGGAGAGGGATGGAGGGACTGAGGGAGGGAGAGGAGAGAGAGATGGAGGGACTGAGGGAGGGAGAGGAGAGAGAGATGGGGGGACTGAGAGAAGGTGAGGAGAGGGATGGAGGGACTGAGGGAGGGAGAGGAGAGGGATGGAGGGACTGAGAGAGGGAGAGGAGAGGGATGGAGGGACTGATAGAGGGAGAGGAGAGGGATGGAGGGACTGAGAGAGGGAGAGGAGAGGGATGGAGGGACTGAGAGAGGGAGAGGAGAGGGATGGAGGGACTGAGGGAGGGAGAGGAGAGGGATGGAGGGACTGAGAGAGGGAGAGGAGAGAGAGATGGGGAGCACTGAGAGAGGGAGAGGAGAGAGAGATGGAGGGACTGAGAGAGGGAGAGGAGAGGGATGGAGGGACTGAGAGAGGGAGAGGAGAGGGATGGAGGGACTGAGGGAGGGAGAGGAGAGAGAGATGGAGGGACTGAGGGAGGGAGAGGAGAGAGAGATGGAGGGACTGAGAGAGGGAGAGGAGAGGGATGGAGGGACTGAGGGAGGGAGAGGAGAGAGATGGAGGGACTGAGAGAGGGAGAGGAGAGAGACAGAATTAGAGACAGAGACAGATAGAAAAACGGAGAGAGAGAGAGATGGACAGAAAGAAAGAAAGATTCCTGATGAAGGGCTGATGCCCGATACGTCGATTCTCCTGCTCCTCGGATGCGGCCTGACCTGCTGCGTTTTTCCAGCACCACACTCTGAGCTAAACTCTGGTTTCCAGCATCTGCAATCCTCACTTTTATGGCCTGAAAAGAATGACAGAGGGAGAGAGATGGAGGGAGAGATAGAGAGAGAGAGAGAGAGAGAGACTGTAAGAGACAGCGACAGGGAGAGACTGAGAGTGGGGCAGCCAGAAAGAGAGAGAGAGAGACAGAGGAAAAATGGAGACAGAGAGAGAAAGATGAGGAGAGTCCCGGTGGGCAGAGAGAGAGAGAGAGAAGAATGACGAGGCAGTCAGACAGAGAAGCTGGGAGAGAAGAGAGAGGAGCTGGGCAGACAGATGGGAGAGAGAGGTAGTACAGGGAGGGTGGATAACCAGGGTACAGTACCCTATGCCCTACACGCTCCAGTCTCTGCTGCAGTACCTAACAGGAGCCTGGTCAGACCCTCCACACTGAACCTGCTTGTTGACAGACAGTGACCAGACGAGACAGAGGGAGGGAGGGAGCTCACAAATCCACTCCCTCTCCTCCCACCAGCCCCCAGCAAGCCTCACTCCCCATCTCCCGCTGCTCAAAAACGGCCTCTTCCATACACTGTCTCCCTGGAAACCAGGCATTCCAGAGGCTCCAGCGAGTGGTTACCAGGGAGACAGCTCCGAGATCCCAGAGAGTGAGGGATGCAAGCGAGAGAGAGAGAGAGAGAGACTGTGCGGAAATCTCGGGCAGGAATGGAGAGTGACTCAGCTGGGAGTCACGCTGTCACTACAACTCAGGGCAGATACCTTCCCAAACCCTCCACACACTCACACACGCACACTCACACACGCACACTCACACACACTCACAGACACACCCTCACACACACTCACACACACACTCACACACGCATACTCACACACACACTCACAGACACACACACACACTCACAGACACAGACACACCCTCACACACACACACACACACACACCCTCACAGACACAGACACAGACACAAACTCACATACACACACACCCTCACAGACACAGACACACCCTCACACACAAACACACACACACACACACACTCTCACACACACACTCACTCACACAGCCTCACACCCTCACGCACTCACACACACTCACACACTCCCTCACAGTCACAGACACACCCTCACACACACACACACACACACACACACTCATACACACCCTCACACACCCTCACACACCCTCACACACACACTCTCACACACTCACAAACACTCACACTCTCACACACTCACACTCTCACACACTCACACTCTCACACACTCACACTCAAACACTCACACTCAAACACTCACACTCAAACACTCACACTCACTCACACAGCCTCACACCCTCACGCACTCACACACACTCACACACTCCCTCACAGTCACAGACACACCCTCACACACAAACACACACACACACACTCTCACACACAAACACACACACTCATACACACCCTCACACACACACACACACACCCTCACACACACACACACACACTCACACTCACAAACACTCACACTCTCACACACTCACACTCAAACACTCACACTCACACACACACACTCTCACACACACACACTCACACACACACTCACACACTCTCACATACTCACACTCACTTACACACACACACTCACAAATTCATACTCACACTCACAAACACACTCACAAACACACATGCGCTCACACCCACACACACTCACACACACTCACTCACAAACTCACACTCACACACTCACACTCACAAACTCACACTCACACACACACTCACACTCACACTCACACTCAAACTCACACTCACACTCACACTCACACTCACACTCACACTCACACTCACACTCACACTCACACTCACACTCACACTCACACTCACACACACTCACAAACACACACACACACTCACACACACACACTCCCACATACACTCCCACACACTCTCACACCCACACTCACACACTCTCACACTCACACACACAGACACACACTCACACACGACTCGCCTGGGTTGGACAAAGTTAAAAATCCCACAACACCAGGTTATGGTCCAACAGGTTTATTTGGAAGCACGAGCTTTCAAAGTGACGCTCCTTAATCGGAGAACCACCTGATGAAGGGGCAGCGCTCCAAAAGCTAGTGCTTCCAAATAAACCTGTTGGACCATAACCTGGTGTTGTGGGATTTTTAACTTCACTCACCCACAGACACACTCACTCACATTCGCGTACACTCTCTCACACACACACTGAATCACACACACGTGTTCGTGCGCACACTCACTCACACACACACACACACACACATACAGACTCAGCCCCCTACTGTACTCACTGTACACCCATGACTGCGTTGCCAAATACCAGACTAATGCCAGTTACAAGTTTGCTGATGACACCACCATAGCTGGTCGAATCTCAGATGGCGATGAAACAGACGACATACGGGAGGTGTAAGATCTGGAAAAATGGTGCACTGAGAACAACCGAGCTCTCAATGCCGGCAAAACCAAGGGACTCATTACTGACATTCAGTGGGATGTTACTCATACCCCCCCTACACATTAACAGCACAGAGGTGGAACGAGTGGAGAGTGTCAAGCTCCTGGGAGTGGTCATCCACAACAAGCTTCCTTGGACTCTTCATGTGGACACACTGGTTACAAAGGCCCAACAACGTCTCTTCTTCCTCAGGCAGCTGAGGGACTTGGGCATGACGGTGAATACCCTTGCCAACTTTTACCGGTGCACCATCGAGAACATCCTGTCTGGATGTGTCCCTACCTTGGTGTGGCGACTGTACCATTCAAGATGGGAGACGGTTACAGAGAGTGGTGAATTCGGCCCGGTTCACAATCACAGAGGCCAACCTCCCATCGATCGAATCCACCTACCAGGCCCACTGTCAAGGGAAGGCCACCAGCGTTCTCAAAGATCCATCCCCCAACCCCGGCAATGCTTTTCTCCAATGTCTACCTTCGGGGAGAAGATACTGAATCCTGAACACGCAGACCAGCTGTGAACACACAGTTTTGAAACAGTTTCGACCCCACTGTTGTTAGGATACTGAATGGACTCTCAAACTCTTGAGCAATTTTCTGTCCCTGTGGTTTTGGTTTTGCTGCTGTTTCCCTATTATTTACCATCGACGTGACTTAACTCTGCGATCTACCTGGATTGCTCGCAAGACAAAGCTTTCCACTGTGCCTCGGTACCTGGGACAATCAATTCAATTCATTATTCAACACACATGCACTCACAAACACACACACACATACAGACACACACATACAGACACACACATACAGACACACACATACAGACACACACACACAGACACACACACACACACGCACAGACACACGCACACACACACACAGGCACACACACACAGACACACACACACACACGCACACACATACACGCGCGCACACACACACACACATACGCACACACACGCATACGCACATACACACACACATAGGCACACGCACACACAGACACACACACAGAACAACATACATGCTCACAATCACACTCATACCCAGCAAATCTGTATCTAACCCCGAGCTGTCCCTGTCCTGGGAGGGTTTGATGGGGGACAGTGTAGAGAGAGCTTTACTCTGTATCTAACCCCGTGCTGTCCCTGTCCTGGGAGTGTTTGATGGGGGACAGTGTAGAGAGAGCTTTACTCTGTATCTAACCCCGGGCTGTCCCTGTCCTGGGAGTGTTTGATGGGGGACAGTGTAGAGGAAGCTTTACTCTGTATCTAACCCCGGGCTGTCCCTGTCCTGGGAGTGTTTGATGGGGGACAGTGTAGAGGGAGCTTTACTGTGAATCTAATCCCGTGCTGTCCCTGTCCTGGGAGTGTTTGATGGGGACAGTGTAGAGGGAGCTTTACTCTGTATCTAACCCCGTGCTGTCCCTGTCCTGGGAGGGTTTGATGGGGAACAGTGTAGAGGGAGCTTTACTCTGTATCTAACCCCGTGCTGTCCCTGTCCTGGGAGTGTTTGATGGGGGACAGTGTAGAGAGAGCTTTACTATGTATCTAACCCCGTGCTGTCCCTGTCCTGGGAGTGTTTGATGGGGAACAGTGTAGAGTGAGCTTTACTCTGTATCTAACCCCGTGCAGACGGTGGAGTGTGTCATAGAGATGTACAGCATGGAAACAGACCCTTTGGCCCAACCCCGTCCATGCTGACCCAGATATCCCAACCCAATCTAGTCCCACCTGCCAGCACCCGGCCCATATCCCCCCAAACCCTTCCTATCCATATACCCATCCAAATGCCTCTTAAATGTTGTCATTGTACCAGCCTCCACCACATCCTCTGGCAGCTCATTCCATACACGTACCACCCTCTGGGTGAAAAAGTTGCCCCTTAGGTCTCTTTTATATCTTTCCCCCCTCACCCTAAACCTATGCCCCTCTACTTCTGGACTCCCCAACCCCAGGGAAAAGACTTTGTCTATTTACCCTATCCATGCCCCTCATGATTTTATAAACCTCTATAAGGTCACCCCTCAGCCTCCGACGCTCCAGGGAAAACAGTCCCAGCCTGTTCAGCCTCTCCCTGTAGCTCAAACCCACCAACCCTGGCAACATCCTTGTAAATCTTCTCTGAACCCTTTCAAGTTTCACAACATCTTTCCAATAGGAAGGAGACCAGAATTGCACGCAATATCCCAACAGTGGCCTAACCAATGTCCTGTACAGCCACAACATGACCTCCCAACTCCTGTACTCAATACTCTGACCAATAAAGGAAAGCATACCAAACACCTTCTTCACTATCCTATCGACCTGCGACTCCACTTTCAAGGAGCTATGAACCTGCACTCCAAGGTCTCTTTGTTCAGCAACACTCCCTCGGACCTTACCATTAAGTGTATAAGTCCTGCTAAGGTTTGCTTTCCCAAAATGCAGCACCTCGCATTTATCTGAATTAAACTCCATCTGCCACTTCTCAGCCCATTGGCCCATCTGGTCCAGATCCTGTTGTAATCTGAGGTAACCCTCTTCGCTGTCCACTACACCTCCAATTTAGGTGTCATCTGCAAACTTACTAACTGTACCTCTTATGCTCACATCCAAATCATTGATGTAAATGTGTGGAATGAGCTACAAGAGGAAGTGGTGGAGGTTGGTACAATTACAACATTCCAAAGGCATCAGGATGGGTATATGAAGAGGAAAGGGTTTAGAGGGCTCTGGGCCAAGTGCTGGTAAATGGGACGAGATTTGTTTAGGCAATCTGGTTGGCATGGATGAGTTGGACCAAAGGATTTGTTTCTGTGCTTGTACACCTCTATGACTCGATGTAAGCCACCCGAATCCCTCGATTAGATTTCAGTCTGAAACTCACACCCGGGTATGTTGCTCTGTATATATTCTGGATTAGTGGTGCTGGAAGAGCACAGCAGTTCAGGCAGCATCCAAGTAGCTTCGAAATCGAGGTTTCGGACAAAAGCCCTTCATTCATTCCTGATGAAGGGCATTTGCCCGAAAAGTCGATTTCGAAGCTCCTTGGATGCTGCCTGAACTGCTGTGCTCTTCCACCACCACTAATCCAGAATCTGGTTTCCAGCATCTGCAGTCATTGTTTTTACCGACTCTGTATATAAATCACCCCAAGCCTTCGATGAGATTCCAGTCTGTAACTCACTCCCGGGGTATCTGTTATTCTGTATATAACCCACCCTGAACCCCTCGATTAGATTCCAGTCTGTAACTCACTCCCGGGTATCTGTTATTCTGTATATAACCCACCCTGAACCCCTCGATTAGATTCCAGTCTGTAATTCACTCCCGGGTATCTGTTATTCTGTTTATAACCCACCCTGAACCCCTCGATTAGATTCCAGTGTGTAACAAACTCCCGGGGTATCTGTTATTCTGGATATAACCCACCCTGAACCCCTCGATTAGATTCCAGTCTGTAACTCACTCCCGGGGAATCTGTTATTCTGTATATAACACACCCTGAACACCTCGATTAGATTCCAATCTGTAACTCCCTCCCAGGGTATCTGTTATTCTGCATATAACCCACCCTGAACCCCTCGATTAGATTCCAATCTGTAACCCACTCCCAGGGTATCTGTTATTCTAAATATAACCCACTCTAAACCCCTCGATAAGATTCCAGTCTGGAACTCACTCCCGGGGTATCTATTATTCTGTATACAACCCACCCTGAACCCCTCGATTAGATTCCATTCTGTAACTCACTCCCGGGGTATCTGTTATTCTGTATATAACCCACCCTGAACCCCTCGATTAGATTCCAGTCTGTAACTCACTCCCGGGTACCTGTTATTCTGTATATAAACCACCCTGAACCCCTCGATTAGATTCCAATCTGTAACCCACTTCCAGGGTATCTGTTATTCTGTGTATAACCCACCCTGAACCCCTTGATTAGATTCCAATCTGTAACCCACTTCCAGGGTATCTGTTATTCTGAATATAACCCACCCTGAACCCCTCATTCGATTCCAGTCTGTAACTCACTCTCAGGTATCTGTTATTCTGTGTATTACCCACCCTGAACCCCTCGATCAGATTCCAGTCTGTAACTCCCTCCCGGGGTATCTGTTATTGTGTATATAACCCACTCTGAACCTCTCGATTAGATTCCAGTCTGTAACTCACTCCTGGGGTATCTGTTATTCTGCATATAACCCACCCTGAACCCCTCGATTAGATTCCAGTCTGTAACTCACTCCCGGGGTATCTGTTATTCTGCATATAACCCACCCTGAACCCCTCGATTAGATTCCAGTCTGTTACTCACTCCCGGGTATCTGTTATTCTGTATATAACCCACCCTGAACCCCTCGATTAGATTCCAGTCTGTAACTCCCTCCCGGGTATCTGTTATTCTGAATATAACCCACCCTGAACCCCTCATTCGATTCCAGTCTGTAACTCACTCTCAGGTATCTGTTATTCTGTGTATTACCCACCCTGAACCTCTCGTTTACATTCCAGTCTGTAACTCACTCCCGGGGTATCTGTTATTCTGTATATAACACACCCTGAACCCCTCGATTAGATTCCAGTCAGGAACTCACTCCCGGGGTATCTGTTATTCTGTATATAACCCACCCTGAACCCCTCGATTAGATTCCAGTCTGTAACCCACTCCCAGGGTATCTGTTATTCTAAATATAACCCACTCTAAACCCCTCGATAAGATTCCAGTCTGGAACTCACTCCCGGGGTATCTATTATTCTGTATATAACCCGCCCTGAACCCCTCGATTAGATTCCAGTCTGGAACTCACTCCTGGGGTATCTATTATTCTGTTTATAACCCACCCTGATCCCCAAATTCGATTCCAGTCTGTAACTCACTCTCAGGTATCTGTTATTCTGTGTATAACCCACCCTGAAACCCTTGATTAGATTCCATTCTGTAACTCACTCCCGGGGTATCTGTTATTCTGTATATAACCCACCCTGAATCCCTCGATTAGATTCCAGTCTGTAACTCCCTCCCGGGGTATCTGTTATTCTGTATATAACCCACTCTGAACCTCTCGATTAGATTCCAGTCTGTAACTCACTCCCGGGGTATCTGTTATTCTGTATATAACTCACCCTGAATCCCTCGATTAGATTCCAGTTTGTAATTCACTTCTGGGGAATCTGTTATTATGTATATAACCCACCCTGAACCCCTCGATTAGACTCCAGTCTGTAACTCACTCCTGGGGTATCTGTTATTCTGTTTATAACCCACCCTGATCCCCAAATTCGATTCCAGTCTGTAACTCACTCTCAGGTATCTGTTATTCTGTGTATAACCCACCCTGAAACCCTTGATTAGATTCCATTCTGTAACTCACTCCCGGGGTATCTGTTATTCTGTATATAACACACCCTGAACCCCTCGATGAGATTCCAGTCTGTAACCCACTCCCGGGGTATCTGTTATTCTGTATATAACCCACCCTGAATCCCTCGATTAGATTCCAGTCTGTAACTCCCTCCCGGGGTATCTGTTATTCTGTATATAACCCACCCTGAACCCCTCGTTTCGACTCCAGTCTGTAACTCACTCCCGGGGTATCTGTTATTCTGTATATAACCCACCCTGAACCCCTCGATCAGATTCCAGTTTGTAACTCACTCCCGGGGAACCTGTTATTCTGCACATAATTTACCCTGAACCCCTTGATGAGATTCCAGTCTGTAACTCACTCCCGGGGTATCTGTTATTGTGTATATAACCCACTCTGAACCTCTCGATTAGATTCCAGTCTGTAACTCACTCCCGGGGTATCTGTTATTCTGTGTATAACCCACCCTGAACCCCTCGATTAGATTCCAGTCTGTAACTCACTCTGGGGTATCTGTTATTCTGTTTATAACCCACTCTGAACCTCTCGATTAGATTCCAGTGTGTAACTCACTCCCGGGGTATCTGTTGTTCTGTTTATAACCCACCCTGAACCCCTCATTCGATTCCAGTCTGTAACTCACTCTCAGGTATCTGTTATTCTGTGTATAACCCACCCTGAACCCCTTGATTAGATTCCAGTCTGTAACTTACTCCCGGGGTATCTGTTATTCTGTATATAACCCACCCAGAACCCCTCGATTAGATTCCAGTCTGTAACTCATTCCCGGGGTATCTGTTATTGTGTATATAACCCACCCTGAACCCCTCGATTAGATTCCAGTCTGTCACTCACTCCCGGGGTATCTGTTATTGTGTATATAACCCACCCTGAACCCCTTGATTAGATTCCAGTCTGTAACTCACTCCCGGGGTATCTGTTATTCTGTATATAACCCACTCTGAACCTCTCGATTGGATTCCAATCTGTAACTCACTCCCGGGGTATCTGTTATTCTGTATATAACCCACCCTGAACCCCTCGATTAGATTCCAGTCTGTAACTCACTCCCGGGGTATCTGTTATTCTGTATATAACCCACCCTGCACCCCTCGATTAGATTCCAGTCTGTAACTCACTCCCGGGGTATCTGTTATTCTGTATATAACACACCTTGAACCCCTCGATTAGATTCCAGTCAGGAACTCACTCCCGGGGTATCTGTTATTCTGTATATAACCCACCCTGAACCCCTCGATTAGATTCCAATCTGTAACTCCCTCCCGGGGTATCTGTTATTCTGTATATAACCCACCCTGAACACCTCGATTAGATTCCAATCTGTAACCCACTCCCAGGGTATCTGTTATTCTAAATATAACCCACTCTAAACCCCTCGATAATATTCCAGTCTGGAACTCACTCCCGGGGTATCTATTATTCTGTATATAACCCACTCTGAACCTCTCGATTAGATTCCAATGTGTAACTCACTCCCAGGTATCTGTTATTCTGTATATAACCCACCCTGAACCCCTCGATTAGATTCCAGTCTGTAACTCACTCCCGGGGTATCTGTTATTCTGTATATAACCCACCCTGAACCCCTCGATTAGATTCCAGTCTGTTACTCACTCCCGGGGTATCTGTTATTCTGTATATAACTCACCCTGAACCCCTCGATTAGATTCCAGTTTGTAATTCACTTCTGGGGAATCTGTTATTATGTATATAACCCACCCTGAACCCCTCGATTAGACTCCAGTCTGTAACTCACTCCCGGGGTATCTGTTATTCTGTATATAACCCACCCTGAATCCCTCGATTAGATTCCAGTCTGTAACTCACTCTCAGGTATCTGTTATTCTGTGTATAACCCACCCTGAATCCCTCGATTAGATTCCAGTCTGTAACTCACTCCTGGGGTATCTGTTATTCTGTATATAACCCACCCTGAACCCCTCGATCAGATTCCAGTTTGTAACTCACTCCCGCGGAATCTGTTATTCTGCATATAACTTACCCTGAACCCCTTGATTAGATTCCAGTCTGTAACTCACTCCCGGGGTATCTGTTATTGTGTATATAACCCACTCTGAACCTCTCGATTAGATTCCAGTCTGTAACTCACTCCCGGGGTATCTGTTATTCTGTGTATAACCCACCCTGAACCCCTAGATTAGATTCCAGTCTGTAACTCACTCTGGGGTATCTGTTATTCTGTTTATAACCCACCCTGAACCTCTCGATTAGATTCCAGTGTGTCACTCACTCCCGGGGTATCTGTTATTCTGTCTATGACCCACCCTGAACCCCTCATTCGATTCCAGTCAGTAACTCACTGTTAGGGATCTGTTATTCTGTATATAACCCACCATGAACCCCTTGATTCAATTCCAATCTGTAACGCACTCCCGGGGTATCTGTTATTCTGTATATAACCCACCCTGAAACCCTCGATTACATTCCAGTCTGTAACTCACTCTCAGGTACCTCTTATTCTGTATATAACCCACCCTGAACCCCTCGATTAGATTCCAGTCTGTAACTCACTCCTGGATATCTGTTATTCTGTATATAACCCACTCTGAACTTCTCGATTAGACTCCAGTCTGTAACTCACTCCCGGGTATCTGTTATTCTGTGTGTAACCCACCCTGAACCCCTTGATTAGATTCCAGTCTGTAACTCACTCCCGGGGTATCTGCTATTCTGTATATAACCCACTCTGAACCCCTCGATTAGATTCCAGTCTGTAACTCACTCCCGGGGTATCTGTTATTCTGTATATAACCCACCCAGAACCCCTCGATTAGATTCCAGTCTGTAACTCACTCCCGGAGTATCTGTTATTCTGTATATAACTCACCCTGAATCCCTCGATTAGATTCCAGTCTGTAACTCCCTCCCGGGTATCTGTTATTTTGTATGTAACCCACCCTGAACCCCTTGATGAGATTCCAGTCTGTAACTCCCTCCCGGGGTATCTGTTATTCTGTTTATAACCCACCCTGAACCCCTCATTCGATTCCAGTCTGTAACTCACTCTCAGGTATCTGTTATTCTGTGTATAACCCACCCTGAACCTCTCGATTAGATTCCAGTCTGTAACTCACTCCCGGGGTATCTGTTATTCTGTATATAACCCACCCTGAACCCCTCATTCGATTCCAGTCTGTAACTCACTCTCAGGTATCTGTTATTCTGTGTATAACCCACCCTGAACCCCTCGATTAGATTCCAGTCTGTAACTCACTCCCGGGGGATCTGTTATTATGTATATAACCCACCCTGAACCCCTCGATTGGACTCCAGTCTGTAACTCACTCCCGGGGTATCTGTTATTGTGTATATAACCCACTCTGAACCTCTCGATTAGATTCCAGTCTGTAACTCACTCCCGGGGTATCTGTTATTCTGTGTATAACCCACCCTGAACTCCTAGATTAGATTCCAGTCTGTAACTCACTCTGGGGTATCTGTTATTCTGTTTATAACCCACCCTGAACCCCTAGATTAGATTCCAGTCTGTAACTCACTCTGCGGTATCTGTTATTCTGTTTATAACCCACCCTGAATCCCTCATTCGATTCCAGGTTGAAACTCACTCTCGGGTATCTGTTATTCCGAATATAACCCACCCTGAACCGCTCGATTAGATTCCAGTCTGTAACTCACTCCCGAGTATCTGTTATTCTGTATATAACCCACCCTGAACCCCTCGATTAGATTCCAGTCTGTAACTCCCTCCCGGGGTATCTGTTATTCTGTATATAACCCACCCTGAACCCCTCGATTAGATTCCAGTCTGTAACTCACTCCCGGGTATCTGTTATTCTGTATATAACCCACCCTGAACCCCTCGATTAGGTTCCAATCTGTAAATCACTCCTGGATATCTGTTATTCTGTATATAACCCAGCCTGAACCCCTCGATTAGATTCCAGTCTGTAACTCACTCCCAGGGTATCTGTTATTCTGTATATAACCCACCCTGAACCCCTCGATTAGGTTCCAATCTGTAAATCACTCCCTGGGTATCTGTTATTCTGTATATAACCCAGCCTGAACCCCTCGATTAGATTCCAGTCTGTAACTCACTCCCAGGGTATCTGTTATTCTGTATATAACCCACCCTGAACCCCTCGATTAGATTCCAGTCTGTAACTCACTCCCGGGGAATCTGTTATTCTGTATATAACCCACCCTGAACCCCTCGATTAGATTCCAGTCTGTAACTCACTCCCGGGTATCTGTTATTCTGTATATAACCCACCCTGAACCCCTCGATCAGATTCCAGTTTGTAACTCACTCCCGGGGAATCTGTTATTCTGCATATAACCCACCCTGAACCCCTCGATTAGATTCCAGTCTGTAACTCACTCCCGGGTATCTGTTATTCTGTATATAACCCACCCTGAACCCCTCGATTAGATTCCAGTGTGTAACTCACTCCCGGGAATCTGTTATTCTGTATATAACCCACCCTGAACCCCTCGATTAGATTCCAGTCTGTAACTCACTCCCGGGTAACTGTTATTCTGCGTATAACCCGCCCTGAACCCCTCGATTAGATTCCAGTCTGTAACTCACTCTCAGGTATCTGTTATTCTGTGTGTAACCCACCCTGAACCCCTCGATTAGATTCCAGTCTGTAACTCCCTCCCGGGGTATCTGTTATTCTGTATATAACCCACCCTGAACCCCTCGATTAGATTCCAGTCTGTAACTCCCTCCCAGGGTATCTGAGACCGTGTGTCTTTCCCCTCCATCCTGTTCCCTGATTAGATTGCAGCCTGTGATTGTTTTGAAGTGGCTGTGTCCCTTTGCCGAATGTTTGTCTGGATGTTTGATGGGAGGGGTTTGTCCCATGTTCCTTTGTCTGCTGCTGTGTGGAGAATGGGGGAGGATGTGGGAATTTGGAAGTTGCTCACGTCTGGTGTTTGTTGCAGAGATGTGGAATGCACATTGCAGCTCTCAGCATGAATCACTGCATTGATTTGATTACAGCTGACTGAATCACCACATCCACTCTTAACCACACAGTTACTGAACCAAACAACCCATCTCTCTCTCTCTCTCTCTCTCTGTGTCACTGTCTCTCTCTCTCTGTGTTTTTTTGTATCTCACACTCTCCGTCTCTCTGTATTTTCATCCCTCTCTCTCTGTATTTGTCTCTCTCTCTCTCTAATTCTCTCCCTTTCTTTCCATGCCTGTCTCAGCCCCTCTCGATCTTTCTCCCTCTCTCTCTCTCTGTGTCTCCCCCGTCTCCCTCCCCCTCTCTTAGACTCTTCCTCCTCACCTTCACACTCTCTCCCCCTCCTCCTTGTCCCCCCCATCACCCTCGCCTCCCCCTACTCAGTCTCTCTCCCCTCCCCCTCTCTCCTCCTGCCCCCTCCCCATCATCCCCCACTCTCTCTCTCTCCATCCCCACTCTCCCCTAGCCCCAACACTGCCACCCCCCTCACAACCCCAACCTACCTACACTCTCTTTCTCTCTCTCTCTCTCTCACTGTCTCTCTCTCTCGCTCTCTCTCTCTCTCTCTCCCCCCTCCCCCCCCCCTGTCTGCGTTTTCCCATTCGGATGTGGATGTGTTGTCCTTCCTCCCCGAGTCCGCTGAGTTGGGAGCGGGCCAGCACAGGAAATCCTGTGGTTTGTTTTGGGAGGACTGGAACATTCTAGAAGCTCGAGACTGGTGCCATATGCAGCACAGCCCCTGTCCGCGTTCCACACGATACAGAGAGCTGCTCAAAACCTTCAAGAATGTTCCAGACTTTAACCAGGTCACTCCCTAGCCCCAAGCCTGCCTCCCGCACCCCCCAAACCCTGCTCTCGGGGGGAGACAACAATACTCTGCATTCCTGTAGCACCTTGCAATGTCAGGACACTCCCCAAGGACATTTGACAGAGCATTACCACAGTTAATTCAGGGACTGCCTCTTCCAAACAGTCTCTAAAAGGATGTTAGAGAGAGAGAGAGAGAGAGAGAGAAGGGAGGGAGAGTGAGTGAATGAATGAGACAGAGAGAGAGGGAGGAGAAGAAGGGAGATGAGAGAGAAAGATGAGAGTGTGAGAAAGAGGAGATAGAGTGAGAGAGAAAGGAAGAGAGAGAGGAGGTTACAGAGATAGGGAGGGGGTGTAGGGGCTGGAGGGGGTTACAGAGATGGGGAGGGGGGGTAGGGGCTGGAGGGGGTTACAGAGATAGGGAGGGGGGTGTAGGGGCTGGAGGGGGTTACAGAGATAGGGAGGGGGTGTAGGGGCTGGAGGGGGTTACAGAGATAGGGAGGGGGGGGAGGGGCTGGAGGGGGTTACAGAGATAGGGAGGGGGTGTAGGGGCTGGAGGGGGTTACAGAGATAGGGAGGGGCTGTAGGGGCTGGAGGGGGGTTACAGAGATAGGGAGGGGTGTAGGGCTGGAGGGGGTTACAGAGATAGGGAGGGGGGTAGGGGCTGGAGGGGGATACAGAGATAGGGAGGGGGTGTAGGGGCTGGAAGGGGTTACAGTGATAGGGAGGGGGTGTAGGGGCTGGAGTAGGGTCGGGTGGGGGATGAGGAATTCCTCGGGGAGGTTTGAAAAGCAGCATGTTAATTGAAAACTGGGGCCTGTGTTGGTGGCTGAGGGAAGGGCAGTGGAGTCGATAGGCATTGGTGAAGGCGCCTTGTTGTTTGTGAACGTTTGGCCCCATTTCCCGTCCAATGGGAGCAGACGGAGGCCGTGGTCCTGTCCTCCCTCCCTTGAAGACGTGCCTGAGTGAGTGACCTCGTACCCGCTCATTCCACGCCACCCCACCGCCCCCTTACCAGGAGATTCTCCCAACCTTGGCACAACCCTTCTCACTGGTCTGGCTTCACTTGTCATTTGCGGGATAGCAGGGAGTCACTGGGCTGAAGGGCCTGTCGGACTCTGACCGCATCCCACACAGAGTGAGAGTGTGGGAGAGCGCGGGTATGTGTCTGTGAGGGTGTGAGCGTGTGTTCGTCCTCACTCACCTCAGAGGAGCTGAGGCTGTCACACGTCAAACTCCACCTCCCTCGCCCCCTCCTGCTCTGAGATCGTCAAGTTTGATTCTTCCTGTCTGAGGCTTGTTGGCCCAGTGACTCTTCAAAGAGCATCCCACCCAAATCACCCTGTATTTCCAATGGCTAATCCATCTAAAACGACACATCCCTGGGCACTATGGGTAATTTAGCATGGCCAATCCACCCTAACCTACACATCCCTGGGCACTATGGGTAATTTAGCATGGCCAATCCACCCTAACCTGCACATCCCTGAACACTATGGGGTAATTTAGCATGGTCAATCCACCCTGGGCACTATGGGTAATTTAGCATGGCCAATCCACCCTAACCTGCACATCCCTGAACACTATGG